>NW_027367302.1:0-59560 GCF_046119375.1 Phyllobates terribilis | reverse complement strand
TATATGAAAAACATGTTTTTCAATGGCAAAAATCAATGAATATTGTAAATGCACAAACAGTAATATCTCCACATTGCAAGGTGCAATTCTGAAATTTTTTGCTTTTTCCTGTTAATCCTAGCATGATAAAGAAGATTCAAAGAGAGTGAGATGCCAGCTCCTTTCATTCAGTCAGTAGCTTCAAACATTTCTGGTATATGAAAAACATGTTTTTTCAATGGCAAAAATCAATGAATATTGTAAATGCACAAACAGTAATATCTCCACATTGCAAGGTGCAATTCTGAAATTTTTTGCTTTTTCCTGTTAATCCTAGCATGATAAAGAAGATTCAAAGAGAGTGAGATGCCAGCTCCTTTCATTCAGTCAGTAGCTTCAAACATTTCTGGTATATGAAAAACATGTTTTTCAATGGCAAAAATCAATGAATATTGTAAATGCACAAACAGTAATATCTCCACATTGCAAGGTGCAATTCTGAAATTTTTTGCTTTTTCCTGCTAATCCTAGCATGATAAAGAAGATTCAAAGAGAGTGAGATGCCAGCTCCTTTCATTCAGTCAGTAGCTTCAAACATTTCTGGTATATGAAAAACATGTTTTTCAATGGCAAAAATCAATGAATATTGTAAAATGCACAAACAGTAATATCTCCACATTGCACGGTGCAATTCTGAAATTTTTAGCTTTTTCCTGTTAATCCTAGCATGATAAAGAAGATTCAAAGAGAGTGAGATGCCAGCTCCTTTCATTCAGTCAGTAGCTTCAAACATTTCTGGTATATGAAAAACATGTTTTTCAATGGCAAAAATCAATGAATATTGTAAATGCACAAACAGTATATCTCCACATTGCAAGGTGCAATTCTGAAATTTTTTGCTTTTTCCTGCTAATCCTAGCATGATAAAGAAGATTCAAAGAGAGTGAGATGCCAGCTCCTTTCATTCAGTCAGTAGCTTCAAACATTTCTGGTATATGAAAAACATGTTTTTCAATGGCAAAAATCAATGAATATTGTAAATGCACAAACAGTAATATCTCCACATTGCACGGTGCAATTCTGAAATTTTTAGCTTTTTCCTGTTAATCCTAGCATGATAAAGAAGATTCAAAGAGAGTGAGATGCCAGCTCCTTTCATTCAGTCAGTAGCTTCAAACATTTCTGGTATATGAAAAACATGTTTTTCAATGGCAAAAATCAATGAATATTGTAAATGCACAAACAGTAATATCTCCACATTGCAAGGTGCAATTCTGAAATTTTTTGCTTTTTCCTGCTAATCCTAGCATGATAAAGAAGATTCAAAGAGAGTGAGATGCCAGCTCCTTTCATTCAGTCAGTAGCTTCAAACATTTCTGGTATATGAAAAACATGTTTTTCAATGGCAAAAATCAATGAATATTGTAAATGCACAAACAGTAATATCTCCACATTGCAAGGTGCAATTCTGAAATTTTTTGCTTTTTCCTGTTAATCCTAGCATGATAAAGAAGATTCAAAGAGAGTGAGATGCCAGCTCCTTTCATTCAGTCAGTAGCTTCAAACATTTCTGGTATATGAAAAACGTTTTTCAATGGCAAAAATCAATGAATATTGTAAATGCACAAACAGTAATATCTCCACATTGCAAGGTGAAATTCTGAAATTTTTTGCTTTTTCCTGCTAATCCTAGCATGATAAAGAAGATTCAAAGAGAGTGAGATGCCAGCTCCTTTCATTCAGTCAGTAGCTTCAAACATTTCTGGTATATGAAAAACATGTTTTTCAATGGCAAAAATCAATGAATATTGTAAATGCACAAACAGTAATATCTCCACATTGCACGGTGCAATTCTGAAATTTTTAGCTTTTTCCTGTTAATCCTAGCATGATAAAGATTCAAAGAGAGTGAGATGCCAGCTCCTTTCATTCAGTCAGTAGCTTCAAACATTTCTGGTATATGAAAAACATGTTTTTCAATGGCAAAAATCAATGAATATTGTAAATGCACAAACAGTAATATCTCCACATTGCAAGGTGCAATTCTGAAATTTTTTGCTTTTTCCTGTTAATCCTAGCATGATAAAGAAGATTCAAAGAGAGTGAGATGCCAGCTCCTTTCATTCAGTCAGTAGCTTCAAACATTTCTGGTATATGAAAAACATGTTTTTCAATGGCAAAAATCAATGAATATTGTAAATGCACAAACAGTAATATCTCCACATTGCAAGGTGCAATTCTGAAATTTTTTGCTTTTTCCTGCTAATCCTAGCATGATAAAGAAGATTCAAAGAGAGTGAGATGCCAGCTCCTTTCATTGTCAGTAGCTTCAAACATTTCTGGTATATGAAAAACATGTTTTTCAATGGCAAAAATCAATGAATATTGTAAATGCACAAACAGTAATATCTCCACATTGCACGGTGCAATTCTGAAATTTTTAGCTTTTTCCTGTTAATCCTAGCATGATAAAGAAGATTCAAAGAGAGTGAGATGCCAGCTCCTTTCATTCAGTCAGTAGCTTCAAACATTTCTGGTATATGAAAAACATGTTTTTCAATGGCAAAAATCAATGAATATTGTAAATGCACAAACAGTAATATCTCCACATTGCAAGGTGCAATTCTGAAATTTTTTGCTTTTTCCTGCTAATCCTAGCATGATAAAGAAGATTCAAAGAGAGTGAGATGCCAGCTCCTTTCATTCAGTCAGTAGCTTCAAACATTTCTGGTATATGAAAAACATGTTTTTCAATGGCAAAAATCAATGAATATTGTAAATGCACAAACAGTAATATCTCCACATTGCACGGTGCAATTCTGAAATTTTTAGCTTTTTCCTGTTAATCCTAGCATGATAAAGAAGATTCAAAGAGAGTGAGATGCCAGCTCCTTTCATTCAGTCAGTAGCTTCAAACATTTCTGGTATATGAAAAACATGTTTTTCAATGGCAAAAATCAATGAATATTGTAAATGCACAAACAGTAATATCTCCACATTGCAAGGTGCAATTCTGAAATTTTTTGCTTTTTCCTGCTAATCCTAGCATGATAAAGAAGATTCAAAGAGAGTGAGATGCCAGCTCCTTTCATTCAGTCAGTAGCTTCAAACATTTCTGGTATATGAAAAACATGTTTTTCAATGGCAAAAATCAATGAATATTGTAAATGCACAAACAGTAATATCTCCACATTGCACGGTGCAATTCTAAATTTTTAGCTTTTTCCTGTTAATCCTAGCATGATAAGGAAGATTCAAAGAGAGTGAGATGCCAGCTCCTTTCATTCAGTCAGTAGCTTCAAACATTTCTGGTATATGAAAAACATGTTTTTCAATGGCAAAAATCAATGAATATTGTAAATGCACAAACAGTAATATCTCCACATTGCACGGTGCAATTCTGAAATTTTTAGCTTTTTCCTGTTAATCCTAGCATGATAAAGAAGATTCAAAGAGAGTGAGATGCCAGCTCCTTTCATTCAGTCAGTAGCTTCAAACATTTCTGGTATATGAAAAACATGTTTTTCAATGGCAAAAATCAATGAATATTGTAAATGCACAAACAGTAATATCTCCACATTGCAAGGTGCAATTCTGAAATTTTTTGCTTTTTCCTGCTAATCCTAGCATGATAAAGAAGATTCAAAGAGAGTGAGATGCCAGCTCCTTTCATTCAGTCAGTAGCTTCAAACATTTCTGGTATATGAAAAACATGTTTTTCAATGGCAAAAATCAATGAATATTGTAAATGCACAAACAGTAATATCTCCACATTGCATGGTGCAATTCTGAAATTTTTAGCTTTTTCCTGTTAATCCTAGCATGATAAAGAAGATTCAAAGAGAGTGAGATGCCAGCTCCTTTCATTCAGTCAGTAGCTTCAAACATTTCTGGTATATGAAAAACATGTTTTTCAATGGCAAAAATCAATGAATATTGTAAATGCACAAACAGTAATATCTCCACATTGCAAGGTGCAATTCTGAAATTTTTTGCTTTTTCCTGCTAATCCTAGCATGATAAAGAAGATTCAAAGAGAGTGAGATGCCAGCTCCTTTCATTCAGTCAGTAGCTTCAAACATTTCTGGTATATGAAAAACATGTTTTTCAATGGCAAAAATCAATGAATATTGTAAATGCACAAACAGTAATATCTCCACATTGCAAGGTGCAATTCTGAAATTTTTTGCTTTTTCCTGTTAATCCTAGCATGATAAAGAAGATTCAAAGAGAGTGAGATGCCAGCTCCTTTCATTCAGTCAGTAGCTTCAAACATTTCTGGTATATGAAAAACATGTTTTTCAATGGCAAAAATCAATGAATATTGTAAATGCACAAACAGTAATATCTCCACATTGCAAGGTGCAATTCTGAAATTTTTTGCTTTTTCCTGCTAATCCTAGCATGATAAAGAAGATTCAAAGAGAGTGAGATGCCAGCTCCTTTCATTCAGTCAGTAGCTTCAAACATTTCTGGTATATGAAAAACATGTTTTTCAATGGCAAAAATCAATGAATATTGTAAATGCACAAACAGTAATATCTCCACATTGCACGGTGCAATTCTAAATTTTTAGCTTTTTCCTGTTAATCCTAGCATGATAAGGAAGATTCAAAGAGAGTGAGATGCCAGCTCCTTTCATTCAGTCAGTAGCTTCAAACATTTCTGGTATATGAAAAACATGTTTTTCAATGGCAAAAATCAATGAATATTGTAAATGCACAAACAGTAATATCTCCACATTGCACGGTGCAATTCTGAAATTTTTAGCTTTTTCCTGTTAATCCTAGCATGATAAAGAAGATTCAAAGAGAGTGAGATGCCAGCTCCTTTCATTCAGTCAGTAGCTTCAAACATTTCTGGTATATGAAAAACATGTTTTTCAATGGCAAAAATCAATGAATATTGTAAATGCACAAACAGTAATATCTCCACATTGCAAGGTGCAATTCTGAAATTTTTTGCTTTTTCCTGCTAATCCTAGCATGATAAAGAAGATTCAAAGAGAGTGAGATGCCAGCTCCTTTCATTCAGTCAGTAGCTTCAAACATTTCTGGTATATGAAAAACATGTTTTTCAATGGCAAAAATCAATGAATATTGTAAATGCACAAACAGTAATATCTCCACATTGCACGGTGCAATTCTGAAATTTTTAGCTTTTTCCTGTTAATCCTAGCATGATAAAGAAGATTCAAAGAGAGTGAGATGCCAGCTCCTTTCATTCAGTCAGTAGCTTCAAACATTTCTGGTATATGAAAAACATGTTTTTCAATGGCAAAAATCAATGAATATTGTAAATGCACAAACAGTAATATCTCCACATTGCAAGGTGCAATTCTGAAATTTTTTGCTTTTTCCTGCTAATCCTAGCATGATAAAGAAGATTCAAAGAGAGTGAGATGCCAGCTCCTTTCATTCAGTCAGTAGCTTCAAACATTTCTGGTATATGAAAAACATGTTTTTCAATGGCAAAAATCAATGAATATTGTAAATGCACAAACAGTAATATCTCCACATTGCAAGGTGCAATTCTGAAATTTTTTGCTTTTTCCTGTTAATCCTAGCATGATAAAGAAGATTCAAAGAGAGTGAGATGCCAGCTCCTTTCATTCAGTCAGTAGCTTCAAACATTTCTGGTATATGAAAAACGTTTTTCAATGGCAAAAATCAATGAATATTGTAAATGCACAAACAGTAATATCTCCACATTGCAAGGTGAAATTCTGAAATTTTTTGCTTTTTCCTGCTAATCCTAGCATGATAAAGAAGATTCAAAGAGAGTGAGATGCCAGCTCCTTTCATTCAGTCAGTAGCTTCAAACATTTCTGGTATATGAAAAACATGTTTTTCAATGGCAAAAATCAATGAATATTGTAAATGCACAAACAGTAATATCTCCACATTGCACGGTGCAATTCTGAAATTTTTAGCTTTTTCCTGTTAATCCTAGCATGATAAAGATTCAAAGAGAGTGAGATGCCAGCTCCTTTCATTCAGTCAGTAGCTTCAAACATTTCTGGTATATGAAAAACATGTTTTTCAATGGCAAAAATCAATGAATATTGTAAATGCACAAACAGTAATATCTCCACATTGCAAGGTGCAATTCTGAAATTTTTTGCTTTTTCCTGTTAATCCTAGCATGATAAAGAAGATTCAAAGAGAGTGAGATGCCAGCTCCTTTCATTCAGTCAGTAGCTTCAAACATTTCTGGTATATGAAAAACATGTTTTTCAATGGCAAAAATCAATGAATATTGTAAATGCACAAACAGTAATATCTCCACATTGCAAGGTGCAATTCTGAAATTTTTTGCTTTTTCCTGCTAATCCTAGCATGATAAAGAAGATTCAAAGAGAGTGAGATGCCAGCTCCTTTCATTCAGTCAGTAGCTTCAAACATTTCTGGTATATGAAAAACATGTTTTTCAATGGCAAAAATCAATGAATATTGTAAATGCACAAACAGTAATATCTCCACATTGCACGGTGCAATTCTGAAATTTTTAGCTTTTTCCTGTTAATCCTAGCATGATAAAGAAGATTCAAAGAGAGTGAGATGCCAGCTCCTTTCATTCAGTCAGTAGCTTCAAACATTTCTGGTATATGAAAAACATGTTTTTCAATAGCAAAAATCAATGAATATTGTAAATGCACAAACAGTAATATCTCCACATTGCAAGGTGCAATTCTGAAATTTTTTGCTTTTTCCTGCTAATCCTA
The DNA here is from genome assembly GCF_046119375.1 of Phyllobates terribilis. Classification (NCBI taxonomy): domain Eukaryota; kingdom Metazoa; phylum Chordata; class Amphibia; order Anura; family Dendrobatidae; genus Phyllobates; species Phyllobates terribilis. The sequence goes on along the minus strand of NW_027367302.1, from coordinate 52,857 downwards.
GCATGATAAAGAAGATTCAAAGAGAGTGAGATGCCAGCTCCTTTCATTCAGTCAGTAGCTTCAAACATTTCTGGTATATGAAAAACATGTTTTTCAATGGCAAAAATCAATGAATATTGTAAATGCACAAACAGTAATATCTCCACATTGCACGGTGCAATTCTGAAATTTTTAGCTTTTTCCTGTTAATCCTAGCATGATAAAGAAGATTCAAAGAGAGTGAGATGCCAGCTCCTTTCATTCAGTCAGTAGCTTCAAACATTTCTGGTATATGAAAAACATGTTTTTCAATGGCAAAAATCAATGAATATTGTAAATGCACAAACAGTAATATCTCCACATTGCAAGGTGCAATTCTGAAATTTTTTGCTTTTTCCTGCTAATCCTAGCATGATAAAGAAGATTCAAAGAGAGTGAGATGCCAGCTCCTTTCATTCAGTCAGTAGCTTCAAACATTTCTGGTATATGAAAAACATGTTTTTCAATGGCAAAAATCAATGAATATTGTAAATGCACAAACAGTAATATCTCCACATTGCACGGTGCAATTCTGAAATTTTTAGCTTTTTCCTGTTAATCCTAGCATGATAAAGAAGATTCAAAGAGAGTGAGATGCCAGCTCCTTTCATTCAGTCAGTAGCTTCAAACATTTCTGGTATATGAAAAACATGTTTTTCAATGGCAAAAATCAATGAATATTGTAAATGCACAAACAGTAATATCTCCACATTGCAAGGTGCAATTCTGAAATTTTTTGCTTTTTCCTGCTAATCCTAGCATGATAAAGAAGATTCAAAGAGAGTGAGATGCCAGCTCCTTTCATTCAGTCAGTAGCTTCAAACATTTCTGGTATATGAAAAACATGTTTTTCAATGGCAAAAATCAATGAATATTGTAAATGCACAAACAGTAATATCTCCACATTGCAAGGTGCAATTCTGAAATTTTTTGCTTTTTCCTGTTAATCCTAGCATGATAAAGAAGATTCAAAGAGAGTGAGATGCCAGCTCCTTTCATTCAGTCAGTAGCTTCAAACATTTCTGGTATATGAAAAACGTTTTTCAATGGCAAAAATCAATGAATATTGTAAATGCACAAACAGTAATATCTCCACATTGCAAGGTGAAATTCTGAAATTTTTTGCTTTTTCCTGCTAATCCTAGCATGATAAAGAAGATTCAAAGAGAGTGAGATGCCAGCTCCTTTCATTCAGTCAGTAGCTTCAAACATTTCTGGTATATGAAAAACATGTTTTTCAATGGCAAAAATCAATGAATATTGTAAATGCACAAACAGTAATATCTCCACATTGCACGGTGCAATTCTGAAATTTTTAGCTTTTTCCTGTTAATCCTAGCATGATAAGGAAGATTCAAAGAGAGTGAGATGCCAGCTCCTTTCATTCAGTCAGTAGCTTCAAACATTTCTGGTATATGAAAAACATGTTTTTCAATGGCAAAAATCAATGAATATTGTAAATGCACAAACAGTAATATCTCCACATTGCAAGGTGCAATTCTGAAATTTTTTGCTTTTTCCTGCTAATCCTAGCATGATAAAGAAGATTCAAAGAGAGTGAGATGCCAGCTCCTTTCATTCAGTCAGTAGCTTCAAACATTTCTGGTATATGAAAAACATGTTTTTCAATGGCAAAAATCAATGAATATTGTAAATGCACAAACAGTAATATCTCCACATTGCACGGTGCAATTCTGAAATTTTTAGCTTTTTCCTGTTAATCCTAGCATGATAAAGAAGATTCAAAGAGAGTGAGATGCCAGCTCCTTTCATTCAGTCAGTAGCTTCAAACATTTCTGGTATATGAAAAACATGTTTTTCAATGGCAAAAATCAATGAATATTGTAAATGCACAAACAGTAATATCTCCACATTGCAAGGTGCAATTCTGAAATTTTTTGCTTTTTCCTGCTAATCCTAGCATGATAAAGAAGATTCAAAGAGAGTGAGATGCCAGCTCCTTTCATTCAGTCAGTAGCTTCAAACATTTCTGGTATATGAAAAACATGTTTTTCAATGGCAAAAATCAATGAATATTGTAAATGCACAAACAGTAATATCTCCACATTGCACGGTGCAATTCTGAAATTTTTAGCTTTTTCCTGTTAATCCTAGCATGATAAAGAAGATTCAAAGAGAGTGAGATGCCAGCTCCTTTCATTCAGTCAGTAGCTTCAAACATTTCTGGTATATGAAAAACATGTTTTTCAATGGCAAAAATCAATGAATATTGTAAATGCACAAACAGTAATATCTCCACATTGCAAGGTGCAATTCTGAAATTTTTTGCTTTTTCCTGTTAATCCTAGCATGATAAAGAAGATTCAAAGAGAGTGAGATGCCAGCTCCTTTCATTCAGTCAGTAGCTTCAAACATTTCTGGTATATGAAAAACATGTTTTTCAATGGCAAAAATAAATGAATATTGTAAATGCACAAACAGTAATATCTCCACATTGCAAGGTGCAATTCTGAAATTTTTTGCTTTTTCCTGCTAATCCTAGCATGGTAAAGAAGATTCAAAGAGAGTGAGATGCCAGCTCCTTTCATTCAGTCAGTAGCTTCAAACATTTCTGGTATATGAAAAACATGTTTTTCAATGGCAAAAATCAATGAATATTGTAAATGCACAAACAGTAATATCTCCACATTGCACGGTGCAATTCTGAAATTTTTAGCTTTTTCCTGTTAATCCTAGCATGATAAAGAAGATTCAAAGAGAGTGAGATGCCAGCTCCTTTCATTCAGTCAGTAGCTTCAAACATTTCTGGTATATGAAAAACGTTTTTCAATGGCAAAAATCAATGAATATTGTAAATGCACAAACAGTAATATCTCCACATTGCAAGGTGCAATTCTGAAATTTTTTGCTTTTTCCTGCTAATCCTAGCATGATAAAGAAGATTCAAAGAGAGTGAGATGCCAGCTCCTTTCATTCAGTCAGTAGCTTCAAACATTTCTGGTATATGAAAAACATGTTTTTCAATGGCAAAAATCAATGAATATTGTAAATGCACAAACAGTAATATCTCCACATTGCACGGTGCAATTCTGAAATTTTTAGCTTTTTCCTGTTAATCCTAGCATGATAAAGAAGATTCAAAGAGAGTGAGATGCCAGCTCCTTTCATTCAGTCAGTAGCTTCAAACATTTCTGGTATATGAAAAACATGTTTTTCAATGGCAAAAATCAATGAATATTGTAAATGCACAAACAGTAATATCTCCACATTGCAAGGTGCAATTCTGAAATTTTTTGCTTTTTCCTGTTAATCCTAGCATGATAAAGAAGATTCAAAGAGAGTGAGATGCCAGCTCCTTTCATTCAGTCAGTAGCTTCAAACATTTCTGGTATATGAAAAACATGTTTTTCAATGGCAAAAATCAATGAATATTGTAAATGCACAAACAGTAATATCTCCACATTGCAAGGTGCAATTCTGAAATTTTTTGCTTTTTCCTGCTAATCCTAGCATGATAAAGAAGATTCAAAGAGAGTGAGATGCCAGCTCCTTTCATTCAGTCAGTAGCTTCAAACATTTCTGGTATATGAAAAACATGTTTTTCAATGGCAAAAATCAATGAATATTGTAAATGCACAAACAGTAATATCTCCACATTGCACGGTGCAATTCTGAAATTTTTAGCTTTTTCTTGTTAATCCTAGCATGATAAAGAAGATTCAAAGAGAGTGAGATGCCAGCTCCTTTCATTCAGTCAGTAGCTTCAAACATTTCTGGTATATGAAAAACATGTTTTTCAATGGCAAAAATCAATGAATATTGTAAATGCACAAACAGTAATATCTCCACATTGCAAGGTGCAATTCTGAAATTTTTTGCTTTTTCCTGCTAATCCTAGCATGATAAAGAAGATTCAAAGAGAGTGAGATGCCAGCTCCTTTCATTCAGTCAGTAGCTTCAAACATTTCTGGTATATGAAAAACATGTTTTTCAATGGCAAAAATCAATGAATATTGTAAATGCACAAACAGTAATATCTCCACATTGCACGGTGCAATTCTGAAATTTTTAGCTTTTTCCTGTTAATCCTAGAATGATAAAGAAGATTCAAAGAGAGTGAGATGCCAGCTCCTTTCATTCAGTCAGTAGCTTCAAACATTTCTGGTATATGAAAAACATGTTTTTCAATGGCAAAAATCAATGAATATTGTAAATGCACAAACAGTAATATCTCCACATTGCAAGGTGCAATTCTGAAATTTTTTGCTTTTTCCTGCTAATCCTAGCATGATAAAGAAGATTCAAAGAGAGTGAGATGCCAGCTCCTTTCATTCAGTCAGTAGCTTCAAACATTTCTGGTATATGAAAAACATGTTTTTCAATGGCAAAAATCAATGAATATTGTAAATGCACAAACAGTAATATCTCCACATTGCACGGTGCAATTCTGAAATTTTTAGCTTTTTCCTGTTAATCCTAGCATGATAAAGAAGATTCAAAGAGAGTGAGATGCCAGCTCCTTTCATTCAGTCAGTAGCTTCAAACATTTCTGGTATATGAAAAACATGTTTTTCAATGGCAAAAATCAATGAATATTGTAAATGCACAAACAGTAATATCTCCACATTGCAAGGTGCAATTCTGAAATTTTTTGCTTTTTCCTGTTAATCCTAGCATGATAAAGAAGATTCAAAGAGAGTGAGATGCCAGCTCCTTTCATTCAGTCAGTAGCTTCAAACATTTCTGGTATATGAAAAACATGTTTTTCAATGGCAAAAATCAATGAATATTGTAAATGCACAAACAGTAATATCTCCACATTGCAAGGTGCAATTCTGAAATTTTTTGCTTTTTCCTGCTAATCCTAGCATGATAAAGAAGATTCAAAGAGAGTGAGATGCCAGCTCCTTTCATTCAGTCAGTAGCTTCAAACATTTCTGGTATATGAAAAACATGTTTTTCAATGGCAAAAATCAATGAATATTGTAAATGCACAAACAGTAATATCTCCACATTGCACGGTGCAATTCTGAAATTTTTAGCTTTTTCCTGTTAATCCTAGCATGATAAAGAAGATTCAAAGAGAGTGAGATGCCAGCTCCTTTCATTCAGTCAGTAGCTTCAGACATTTCTGGTATATGAAAAACGTTTTTCAATGGCAAAAATCAATGAATATTGTAAATGCACAAACAGTAATATCTCCACATTGCAAGGTGCAATTCTGAAATTTTTTGCTTTTTCCTGCTAATCCTAGCATGATAAAGAAGATTCAAAGAGAGTGAGATGCCAGCTCCTTTCATTCAGTCAGTAGCTTCAAACATTTCTGGTATATGAAAAACATGTTTTTCAATGGCAAAAATCAATGAATATTGTAAATGCACAAACAGTAATATCTCCACATTGCACGGTGCAATTCTGAAATTTTTAGCTTTTTCCTGTTAATCCTAGCATGATAAAGAAGATTCAAAGAGAGTGAGATGCCAGCTCCTTTCATTCAGTCAGTAGCTTCAAACATTTCTGGTATATGAAAAACATGTTTTTCAATGGCAAAAATCAATGAATATTGTAAATGCACAAACAGTAATATCTCCACATTGCAAGGTGCAATTCTGAAATTTTTTGCTTTTTCCTGCTAATCCTAGCATGATAAAGAAGATTCAAAGAGAGTGAGATGCCAGCTCCTTTCATTCAGTCAGTAGCTTCAAACATTTCTGGTATATGAAAAACATGTTTTTCAATGGCAAAAATCAATGAATATTGTAAATGCACAAACAGTAATATCTCCACATTGCACGGTGCAATTCTGAAATTTTTAGCTTTTTCCTGTTAATCCTAGCATGATAAAGAAGATTCAAAGAGAGTGAGATGCCAGCTCCTTTCATTCAGTCAGTAGCTTCAAACATTTCTGGTATATGAAAAACATGTTTTTCAATGGCAAAAATCAATGAATATTGTAAATGCACAAACAGTAATATCTCCACATTGCAAGGTGCAATTCTGAAATTTTTTGCTTTTTCCTGTTAATCCTAGCATGATAAAGAAGATTCAAAGAGAGTGAGATGCCAGCTCCTTTCATTCAGTCAGTAGCTTCAAACATTTCTGGTATATGAAAAACATGTTTTTCAATGGCAAAAATCAATGAATATTGTAAATGCACAAACAGTAATATCTCCACATTGCAAGGTGCAATTCTGAAATTTTTTGCTTTTTCCTGCTAATCCTAGCATGATAAAGAAGATTCAAAGAGAGTGAGATGCCAGCTCCTTTCATTCAGTCAGTAGCTTCAAACATTTCTGGTATATGAAAAACATGTTTTTCAATGGCAAAAATCAATGAATATTGTAAATGCACAAACAGTAATATCTCCACATTGCAAGGTGCAATTCTGAAATTTTTTGCTTTTTCCTGTTAATCCTAGCATGATAAAGAAGATTCAAAGAGAGTGAGATGCCAGCTCCTTTCATTCAGTCAGTAGCTTCAAACATTTCTGGTATATGAAAAACATGTTTTTCAATGGCAAAAATCAATGAATATTGTAAATGCACAAACAGTAATATCTCCACATTGCACGGTGCAATTCTGAAATTTTTAGCTTTTTCTTGTTAATCCTAGCATGATAAAGAAGATTCAAAGAGAGTGAGATGCCAGCTCCTTTCATTCAGTCAGTAGCTTCAAACATTTCTGGTATATGAAAAACATGTTTTTCAATGGCAAAAATCAATGAATATTGTAAATGCACAAACAGTAATATCTCCACATTGCAAGGTGCAATTCTGAAATTTTTTGCTTTTTCCTGCTAATCCTAGCATGATAAAGAAGATTCAAAGAGAGTGAGATGCCAGCTCCTTTCATTCAGTCAGTAGCTTCAAACATTTCTGGTATATGAAAAACATGTTTTTCAATGGCAAAAATCAATGAATATTGTAAATGCACAAACAGTAATATCTCCACATTGCACGGTGCAATTCTGAAATTTTTAGCTTTTTCCTGTTAATCCTAGAATGATAAAGAAGATTCAAAGAGAGTGAGATGCCAGCTCCTTTCATTCAGTCAGTAGCTTCAAACATTTCTGGTATATGAAAAACATGTTTTTCAATGGCAAAAATCAATGAATATTGTAAATGCACAAACAGTAATATCTCCACATTGCAAGGTGCAATTCTGAAATTTTTTGCTTTTTCCTGCTAATCCTAGCATGATAAAGAAGATTCAAAGAGAGTGAGATGCCAGCTCCTTTCATTCAGTCAGTAGCTTCAAACATTTCTGGTATATGAAAAACATGTTTTTCAATGGTAAAAATCAATGAATATTGTAAATGCACAAACAGTAATATCTCCACATTGCACGGTGCAATTCTGAAATTTTTAGCTTTTTCCTGTTAATCCTAGCATGATAAAGAAGATTCAAAGAGAGTGAGATGCCAGCTCCTTTCATTCAGTCAGTAGCTTCAAACATTTCTGGTATATGAAAAACATGTTTTTCAATGGCAAAAATCAATGAATATTGTAAATGCACAAACAGTAATATCTCCACATTGCAAGGTGCAATTCTGAAATTTTTTGCTTTTTCCTGTTAATCCTAGCATGATAAAGAAGATTCAAAGAGAGTGAGATGCCAGCTCCTTTCATTCAGTCAGTAGCTTCAAACATTTCTGGTATATGAAAAACATGTTTTTCAATGGCAAAAATCAATGAATATTGTAAATGCACAAACAGTAATATCTCCACATTGCAAGGTGCAATTCTGAAATTTTTTGCTTTTTCCTGCTAATCCTAGCATGATAAAGAAGATTCAAAGAGAGTGAGATGCCAGCTCCTTTCATTCAGTCAGTAGCTTCAAACATTTCTGGTATATGAAAAACATGTTTTTCAATGGCAAAAATCAATGAATATTGTAAATGCACAAACAGTAATATCTCCACATTGCACGGTGCAATTCTGAAATTTTTAGCTTTTTCCTGTTAATCCTAGCATGATAAAGAAGATTCAAAGAGAGTGAGATGCCAGCTCCTTTCATTCAGTCAGTAGCTTCAGACATTTCTGGTATATGAAAAACGTTTTTCAATGGCAAAAATCAATGAATATTGTAAATGCACAAACAGTAATATCTCCACATTGCAAGGTGCAATTCTGAAATTTTTTGCTTTTTCCTGCTAATCCTAGCATGATAAAGAAGATTCAAAGAGAGTGAGATGCCAGCTCCTTTCATTCAGTCAGTAGCTTCAAACATTTCTGGTATATGAAAAACATGTTTTTCAATGGCAAAAATCAATGAATATTGTAAATGCACAAACAGTAATATCTCCACATTGCACGGTGCAATTCTGAAATTTTTAGCTTTTTCCTGTTAATCCTAGCATGATAAAGAAGATTCAAAGAGAGTGAGATGCCAGCTCCTTTCATTCAGTCAGTAGCTTCAAACATTTCTGGTATATGAAAAACATGTTTTTCAATGGCAAAAATCAATGAATATTGTAAATGCACAAACAGTAATATCTCCACATTGCAAGGTGCAATTCTGAAATTTTTTGCTTTTTCCTGCTAATCCTAGCATGATAAAGAAGATTCAAAGAGAGTGAGATGCCAGCTCCTTTCATTCAGTCAGTAGCTTCAAACATTTCTGGTATATGAAAAACATGTTTTTCAATGGCAAAAATCAATGAATATTGTAAATGCACAAACAGTAATATCTCCACATTGCACGGTGCAATTCTGAAATTTTTAGCTTTTTCCTGTTAATCCTAGCATGATAAAGAAGATTCAAAGAGAGTGAGATGCCAGCTCCTTTCATTCAGTCAGTAGCTTCAAACATTTCTGGTATATGAAAAACATGTTTTTCAATGGCAAAAATCAATGAATATTGTAAATGCACAAACAGTAATATCTCCACATTGCAAGGTGCAATTCTGAAATTTTTTGCTTTTTCCTGCTAATCCTAGCATGATAAAGAAGATTCAAAGAGAGTGAGATGCCAGCTCCTTTCATTCAGTCAGTAGCTTCAAACATTTCTGGTATATGAAAAACATGTTTTTCAATGGCAAAAATCAATGAATATTGTAAATGCACAAACAGTAATATCTCCACATTGCACGGTGCAATTCTGAAATTTTTAGCTTTTTCTTGTTAATCCTAGCATGATAAAGAAGATTCAAAGAGAGTGAGATGCCAGCTCCTTTCATTCAGTCAGTAGCTTCAAACATTTCTGGTATATGAAAAACATGTTTTTCAATGGCAAAAATCAATGAATATTGTAAATGCACAAACAGTAATATCTCCACATTGCAAGGTGCAATTCTGAAATTTTTTGCTTTTTCCTGCTAATCCTAGCATGATAAAGAAGATTCAAAGAGAGTGAGATGCCAGCTCCTTTCATTCAGTCAGTAGCTTCAAACATTTCTGGTATATGAAAAACATGTTTTTCAATGGCAAAAATCAATGAATATTGTAAATGCACAAACAGTAATATCTCCACATTGCACGGTGCAATTCTGAAATTTTTAGCTTTTTCCTGTTAATCCTAGAATGATAAAGAAGATTCAAAGAGAGTGAGATGCCAGCTCCTTTCATTCAGTCAGTAGCTTCAAACATTTCTGGTATATGAAAAACATGTTTTTCAATGGCAAAAATCAATGAATATTGTAAATGCACAAACAGTAATATCTCCACATTGCAAGGTGCAATTCTGAAATTTTTTGCTTTTTCCTGCTAATCCTAGCATGATAAAGAAGATTCAAAGAGAGTGAGATGCCAGCTCCTTTCATTCAGTCAGTAGCTTCAAACATTTCTGGTATATGAAAAACATGTTTTTCAATGGCAAAAATCAATGAATATTGTAAATGCACAAACAGTAATATCTCCACATTGCACGGTGCAATTCTGAAATTTTTAGCTTTTTCCTGTTAATCCTAGCATGATAAAGAAGATTCAAAGAGAGTGAGATGCCAGCTCCTTTCATTCAGTCAGTAGCTTCAAACATTTCTGGTATATGAAAAACATGTTTTTCAATGGCAAAAATCAATGAATATTGTAAATGCACAAACAGTAATATCTCCACATTGCAAGGTGCAATTCTGAAATTTTTTGCTTTTTCCTGTTAATCCTAGCATGATAAAGAAGATTCAAAGAGAGTGAGATGCCAGCTCCTTTCATTCAGTCAGTAGCTTCAAACATTTCTGGTATATGAAAAACATGTTTTTCAATGGCAAAAATCAATGAATATTGTAAATGCACAAACAGTAATATCTCCACATTGCAAGGTGCAATTCTGAAATTTTTTGCTTTTTCCTGCTAATCCTAGCATGATAAAGAAGATTCAAAGAGAGTGAGATGCCAGCTCCTTTCATTCAGTCAGTAGCTTCAAACATTTCTGGTATATGAAAAACATGTTTTTCAATGGCAAAAATCAATGAATATTGTAAATGCACAAACAGTAATATCTCCACATTGCACGGTGCAATTCTGAAATTTTTAGCTTTTTCCTGTTAATCCTAGCATGATAAAGAAGATTCAAAGAGAGTGAGATGCCAGCTCCTTTCATTCAGTCAGTAGCTTCAGACATTTCTGGTATATGAAAAACGTTTTTCAATGGCAAAAATCAATGAATATTGTAAATGCACAAACAGTAATATCTCCACATTGCAAGGTGCAATTCTGAAATTTTTTGCTTTTTCCTGCTAATCCTAGCATGATAAAGAAGATTCAAAGAGAGTGAGATGCCAGCTCCTTTCATTCAGTCAGTAGCTTCAAACATTTCTGGTATATGAAAAACATGTTTTTCAATGGCAAAAATCAATGAATATTGTAAATGCACAAACAGTAATATCTCCACATTGCACGGTGCAATTCTGAAATTTTTAGCTTTTTCCTGTTAATCCTAGCATGATAAAGAAGATTCAAAGAGAGTGAGATGCCAGCTCCTTTCATTCAGTCAGTAGCTTCAAACATTTCTGGTATATGAAAAACATGTTTTTCAATGGCAAAAATCAATGAATATTGTAAATGCACAAACAGTAATATCTCCACATTGCAAGGTGCAATTCTGAAATTTTTTGCTTTTTCCTGCTAATCCTAGCATGATAAAGAAGATTCAAAGAGAGTGAGATGCCAGCTCCTTTCATTCAGTCAGTAGCTTCAAACATTTCTGGTATATGAAAAACATGTTTTTCAATGGCAAAAATCAATGAATATTGTAAATGCACAAACAGTAATATCTCCACATTGCACGGTGCAATTCTGAAATTTTTAGCTTTTTCCTGTTAATCCTAGCATGATAAAGAAGATTCAAAGAGAGTGAGATGCCAGCTCCTTTCATTCAGTCAGTAGCTTCAAACATTTCTGGTATATGAAAAACATGTTTTTCAATGGCAAAAATCAATGAATATTGTAAATGCACAAACAGTAATATCTCCACATTGCAAGGTGCAATTCTGAAATTTTTTGCTTTTTCCTGTTAATCCTAGCATGATAAAGAAGATTCAAAGAGAGTGAGATGCCAGCTCCTTTCATTCAGTCAGTAGCTTCAAACATTTCTGGTATATGAAAAACATGTTTTTCAATGGCAAAAATCAATGAATATTGTAAATGCACAAACAGTAATATCTCCACATTGCAAGGTGCAATTCTGAAATTTTTTGCTTTTTCCTGCTAATCCTAGCATGATAAAGAAGATTCAAAGAGAGTGAGATGCCAGCTCCTTTCATTCAGTCAGTAGCTTCAAACATTTCTGGTATATGAAAAACATGTTTTTCAATGGCAAAAATCAATGAATATTGTAAATGCACAAACAGTAATATCTCCACATTGCAAGGTGCAATTCTGAAATTTTTTGCTTTTTCCTGTTAATCCTAGCATGATAAAGAAGATTCAAAGAGAGTGAGATGCCAGCTCCTTTCATTCAGTCAGTAGCTTCAAACATTTCTGGTATATGAAAAACATGTTTTTCAATGGCAAAAATCAATGAATATTGTAAATGCACAAACAGTAATATCTCCACATTGCACGGTGCAATTCTGAAATTTTTAGCTTTTTCTTGTTAATCCTAGCATGATAAAGAAGATTCAAAGAGAGTGAGATGCCAGCTCCTTTCATTCAGTCAGTAGCTTCAAACATTTCTGGTATATGAAAAACATGTTTTTCAATGGCAAAAATCAATGAATATTGTAAATGCACAAACAGTAATATCTCCACATTGCAAGGTGCAATTCTGAAATTTTTTGCTTTTTCCTGCTAATCCTAGCATGATAAAGAAGATTCAAAGAGAGTGAGATGCCAGCTCCTTTCATTCAGTCAGTAGCTTCAAACATTTCTGGTATATGAAAAACATGTTTTTCAATGGCAAAAATCAATGAATATTGTAAATGCACAAACAGTAATATCTCCACATTGCACGGTGCAATTCTGAAATTTTTAGCTTTTTCCTGTTAATCCTAGAATGATAAAGAAGATTCAAAGAGAGTGAGATGCCAGCTCCTTTCATTCAGTCAGTAGCTTCAAACATTTCTGGTATATGAAAAACATGTTTTTCAATGGCAAAAATCAATGAATATTGTAAATGCACAAACAGTAATATCTCCACATTGCAAGGTGCAATTCTGAAATTTTTTGCTTTTTCCTGCTAATCCTAGCATGATAAAGAAGATTCAAAGAGAGTGAGATGCCAGCTCCTTTCATTCAGTCAGTAGCTTCAAACATTTCTGGTATATGAAAAACATGTTTTTCAATGGTAAAAATCAATGAATATTGTAAATGCACAAACAGTAATATCTCCACATTGCACGGTGCAATTCTGAAATTTTTAGCTTTTTCCTGTTAATCCTAGCATGATAAAGAAGATTCAAAGAGAGTGAGATGCCAGCTCCTTTCATTCAGTCAGTAGCTTCAAACATTTCTGGTATATGAAAAACATGTTTTTCAATGGCAAAAATCAATGAATATTGTAAATGCACAAACAGTAATATCTCCACATTGCAAGGTGCAATTCTGAAATTTTTTGCTTTTTCCTGTTAATCCTAGCATGATAAAGAAGATTCAAAGAGAGTGAGATGCCAGCTCCTTTCATTCAGTCAGTAGCTTCAAACATTTCTGGTATATGAAAAACATGTTTTTCAATGGCAAAAATCAATGAATATTGTAAATGCACAAACAGTAATATCTCCACATTGCAAGGTGCAATTCTGAAATTTTTTGCTTTTTCCTGCTAATCCTAGCATGATAAAGAAGATTCAAAGAGAGTGAGATGCCAGCTCCTTTCATTCAGTCAGTAGCTTCAAACATTTCTGGTATATGAAAAACATGTTTTTCAATGGCAAAAATCAATGAATATTGTAAATGCACAAACAGTAATATCTCCACATTGCACGGTGCAATTCTGAAATTTTTAGCTTTTTCCTGTTAATCCTAGCATGATAAAGAAGATTCAAAGAGAGTGAGATGCCAGCTCCTTTCATTCAGTCAGTAGCTTCAGACATTTCTGGTATATGAAAAACGTTTTTCAATGGCAAAAATCAATGAATATTGTAAATGCACAAACAGTAATATCTCCACATTGCAAGGTGCAATTCTGAAATTTTTTGCTTTTTCCTGCTAATCCTAGCATGATAAAGAAGATTCAAAGAGAGTGAGATGCCAGCTCCTTTCATTCAGTCAGTAGCTTCAAACATTTCTGGTATATGAAAAACATGTTTTTCAATGGCAAAAATCAATGAATATTGTAAATGCACAAACAGTAATATCTCCACATTGCACGGTGCAATTCTGAAATTTTTAGCTTTTTCCTGTTAATCCTAGCATGATAAAGAAGATTCAAAGAGAGTGAGATGCCAGCTCCTTTCATTCAGTCAGTAGCTTCAAACATTTCTGGTATATGAAAAACATGTTTTTCAATGGCAAAAATCAATGAATATTGTAAATGCACAAACAGTAATATCTCCACATTGCAAGGTGCAATTCTGAAATTTTTTGCTTTTTCCTGCTAATCCTAGCATGATAAAGAAGATTCAAAGAGAGTGAGATGCCAGCTCCTTTCATTCAGTCAGTAGCTTCAAACATTTCTGGTATATGAAAAACATGTTTTTCAATGGCAAAAATCAATGAATATTGTAAATGCACAAACAGTAATATCTCCACATTGCACGGTGCAATTCTGAAATTTTTAGCTTTTTCCTGTTAATCCTAGCATGATAAAGAAGATTCAAAGAGAGTGAGATGCCAGCTCCTTTCATTCAGTCAGTAGCTTCAAACATTTCTGGTATATGAAAAACATGTTTTTCAATGGCAAAAATCAATGAATATTGTAAATGCACAAACAGTAATATCTCCACATTGCAAGGTGCAATTCTGAAATTTTTTGCTTTTTCCTGTTAATCCTAGCATGATAAAGAAGATTCAAAGAGAGTGAGATGCCAGCTCCTTTCATTCAGTCAGTAGCTTCAAACATTTCTGGTATATGAAAAACATGTTTTTCAATGGCAAAAATCAATGAATATTGTAAATGCACAAACAGTAATATCTCCACATTGCAAGGTGCAATTCTGAAATTTTTTGCTTTTTCCTGCTAATCCTAGCATGATAAAGAAGATTCAAAGAGAGTGAGATGCCAGCTCCTTTCATTCAGTCAGTAGCTTCAAACATTTCTGGTATATGAAAAACATGTTTTTCAATGGCAAAAATCAATGAATATTGTAAATGCACAAACAGTAATATCTCCACATTGCAAGGTGCAATTCTGAAATTTTTTGCTTTTTCCTGTTAATCCTAGCATGATAAAGAAGATTCAAAGAGAGTGAGATGCCAGCTCCTTTCATTCAGTCAGTAGCTTCAAACATTTCTGGTATATGAAAAACATGTTTTTCAATGGCAAAAATCAATGAATATTGTAAATGCACAAACAGTAATATCTCCACATTGCAAAGTGCAATTCTGAAATTTTTTGCTTTTTCCTGCTAATCCTAGCATGATAAAGAAGATTCAAAGAGAGTGAGATGCCAGCTCCTTTCATTCAGTCAGTAGCTTCAAACATTTCTGGTATATGAAAAACATGTTTTTCAATGGCAAAAATCAATGAATATTGTAAATGCACAAACAGTAATATCTCCACATTGCACGGTGCAATTCTGAAATTTTTAGCTTTTTCTTGTTAATCCTAGCATGATAAAGAAGATTCAAAGAGAGTGAGATGCCAGCTCCTTTCATTCAGTCAGTAGCTTCAAACATTTCTGGTATATGAAAAACATGTTTTTCAATGGCAAAAATCAATGAATATTGTAAATGCACAAACAGTAATATCTCCACATTGCAAGGTGCAATTCTGAAATTTTTTGCTTTTTCCTGCTAATCCTAGCATGAGAAAGAAGATTCAAAGAGAGTGAGATGCCAGCTCCTTTCATTCAGTCAGTAGCTTCAAACATTTCTGGTATATGAAAAACATGTTTTTCAATGGCAAAAATCAATGAATATTGTAAATGCACAAACAGTAATATCTCCACATTGCACGGTGCAATTCTGAAATTTTTAGCTTTTTCCTGTTAATCCTAGAATGATAAAGAAGATTCAAAGAGAGTGAGATGCCAGCTCCTTTCATTCAGTCAGTAGCTTCAAACATTTCTGGTATATGAAAAACATGTTTTTCAATGGCAAAAATCAATGAATATTGTAAATGCACAAACAGTAATATCTCCACATTGCAAGGTGCAATTCTGAAATTTTTTGCTTTTTCCTGCTAATCCTAGCATGATAAAGAAGATTCAAAGAGAGTGAGATGCCAGCTCCTTTCATTCAGTCAGTAGCTTCAAACATTTCTGGTATATGAAAAACATGTTTTTCAATGGTAAAAATCAATGAATATTGTAAATGCACAAACAGTAATATCTCCACATTGCACGGTGCAATTCTGAAATTTTTAGCTTTTTCCTGTTAATCCTAGCATGATAAAGAAGATTCAAAGAGAGTGAGATGCCAGCTCCTTTCATTCAGTCAGTAGCTTCAAACATTTCTGGTATATGAAAAACATGTTTTTCAATGGCAAAAATCAATGAATATTGTAAATGCACAAACAGTAATATCTCCACATTGCAAGGTGCAATTCTGAAATTTTTTGCTTTTTCCTGTTAATCCTAGCATGATAAAGAAGATTCAAAGAGAGTGAGATGCCAGCTCCTTTCATTCAGTCAGTAGCTTCAAACATTTCTGGTATATGAAAAACATGTTTTTCAATGGCAAAAATCAATGAATATTGTAAATGCACAAACAGTAATATCTCCACATTGCAAGGTGCAATTCTGAAATTTTTTGCTTTTTCCTGCTAATCCTAGCATGGTAAAGAAGATTCAAAGAGAGTGAGATGCCAGCTCCTTTCATTCAGTCAGTAGCTTCAAACATTTCTGGTATATGAAAAACATGTTTTTCAATGGCAAAAATCAATGAATATTGTAAATGCACAAACAGTAATATCTCCACATTGCATGGTGCAATTCTGAAATTTTTAGCTTTTTCCTGTTAATCCTAGCATGATAAAGAAGATTCAAAGAGAGTGAGATGCCAGCTCCTTTCATTCAGTCAGTAGCTTCAAACATTTCTGGTATATGAAAAACGTTTTTCAATGGCAAAAATCAATGAATATTGTAAATGCACAAACAGTAATATCTCCACATTGCAAGGTGCAATTCTGAAATTTTTTGCTTTTTCCTGCTAATCCTAGCATGATAAAGAAGATTCAAAGAGAGTGAGATGCCAGCTCCTTTCATTCAGTCAGTAGCTTCAAACATTTCTGGTATATGAAAAACATGTTTTTCAATGGCAAAAATCAATGAATATTGTAAATGCACAAACAGTAATATCTCCACATTGCACGGTGCAATTCTGAAATTTTTAGCTTTTTCCTGTTAATCCTAGCATGATAAAGAAGATTCAAAGAGAGTGAGATGCCAGCTCCTTTCATTCAGTCAGTAGCTTCAAACATTTCTGGTATATGAAAAACATGTTTTTCAATGGCAAAAATCAATGAATATTGTAAATGCACAAACAGTAATATCTCCACATTGCAAGGTGCAATTCTGAAATTTTTTGCTTTTTCCTGCTAATCCTAGCATGATAAAGAAGATTCAAAGAGAGTGAGATGCCAGCTCCTTTCATTCAGTCAGTAGCTTCAAACATTTCTGGTATATGAAAAACATGTTTTTCAATGGCAAAAATCAATGAATATTGTAAATGCACAAACAGTAATATCTCCACATTGCACGGTGCAATTCTGAAATTTTTAGCTTTTTCCTGTTAATCCTAGCATGATAAAGAAGATTCAAAGAGAGTGAGATGCCAGCTCCTTTCATTCAGTCAGTAGCTTCAAACATTTCTGGTATATGAAAAACATGTTTTTCAATGGCAAAAATCAATGAATATTGTAAATGCACAAACAGTAATATCTCCACATTGCAAGGTGCAATTCTGAAATTTTTTGCTTTTTCCTGTTAATCCTAGCATGATAAAGAAGATTCAAAGAGAGTGAGATGCCAGCTCCTTTCATTCAGTCAGTAGCTTCAAACATTTCTGGTATATGAAAAACATGTTTTTCAATGGCAAAAATCAATGAATATTGTAAATGCACAAACAGTAATATCTCCACATTGCAAGGTGCAATTCTGAAATTTTTTGCTTTTTCCTGCTAATCCTAGCATGATAAAGAAGATTCAAAGAGAGTGAGATGCCAGCTCCTTTCATTCAGTCAGTAGCTTCAAACATTTCTGGTATATGAAAAACATGTTTTTCAATGGCAAAAATCAATGAATATTGTAAATGCACAAACAGTAATATCTCCACATTGCACGGTGCAATTCTGAAATTTTTAGCTTTTTCCTGTTAATCCTAGCATGATAAAGAAGATTCAAAGAGAGTGAGATGCCAGCTCCTTTCATTCAGTCAGTAGCTTCAAACATTTCTGGTATATGAAAAACATGTTTTTCAATGGCAAAAATCAATGAATATTGTAAATGCACAAACAGTAATATCTCCACATTGCAAGGTGCAATTCTGAAATTTTTTGCTTTTTCCTGCTAATCCTAGCATGATAAAGAAGATTCAAAGAGAGTGAGATGCCAGCTCCTTTCATTCAGTCAGTAGCTTCAAACATTTCTGGTATATGAAAAACATGTTTTTCAATGGCAAAAATCAATGAATATTGTAAATGCACAAACAGTAATATCTCCACATTGCACGGTGCAATTCTGAAATTTTTAGCTTTTTCCTGTTAATCCTAGCATGATAAAGAAGATTCAAAGAGTGAGATGCCAGCTCCTTTCATTCAGTCAGTAGCTTCAAACATTTCTGGTATATGAAAAACATGTTTTTCAATGGCAAAAATCAATGAATATTGTAAATGCACAAACAGTAATATCTCCACATTGCAAGGTGCAATTCTGAAATTTTTTGCTTTTTCCTGTTAATCCTAGCATGATAAAGAAGATTCAAAGAGAGTGAGATGCCAGCTCCTTTCATTCAGTCAGTAGCTTCAAACATTTCTGGTATATGAAAAACATGTTTTTCAATGGCAAAAATCAATGAATATTGTAAATGCACAAACAGTAATATCTCCACATTGCAAGGTGCAATTCTGAAATTTTTTGCTTTTTCCTGTTAATCCTAGCATGATAAAGAAGATTCAAAGAGAGTGAGATGCCAGCTCCTTTCATTCAGTCAGTAGCTTCAAACATTTCTGGTATATGAAAAACATGTTTTTCAATGGCAAAAATCAATGAATATTGTAAATGCACAAACAGTAATATCTCCACATTGCACGGTGCAATTCTGAAATTTTTAGCTTTTTCCTGTTAATCCTAGCATGATAAAGAAGATTCAAAGAGAGTGAGATGCCAGCTCCTTTCATTCAGTCAGTAGCTTCAAACATTTCTGGTATATGAAAAACATGTTTTTCAATGGCAAAAATCAATGAATATTGTAAATGACAAACAGTAATATCTCCACATTGCAAGGTGCAATTCTGAAATTTTTTGCTTTTTCCTGCTAATCCTAGCATGATAAAGAAGATTCAAAGAGAGTGAGATGCCAGCTCCTTTCATTCAGTCAGTAGCTTCAAACATTTCTGGTATATGAAAAACATGTTTTTCAATGGCAAAAATCAATGAATATTGTAAATGCACAAACAGTAATATCTCCACATTGCACGGTGCAATTCTGAAATTTTTAGCTTTTTCCTGTTAATCCTAGCATGATAAAGAAGATTCAAAGAGAGTGAGATGCCAGCTCCTTTCATTCAGTCAGTAGCTTCAAACATTTCTGGTATATGAAAAACATGTTTTTCAATGGCAAAAATCAATGAATATTGTAAATGCACAAACAGTAATATCTCCACATTGCAAGGTGCAATTCTGAAATTTTTTGCTTTTTCCTGCTAATCCTAGCATGATAAAGAAGATTCAAAGAGAGTGAGATGCCAGCTCCTTTCATTCAGTCAGTAGCTTCAAACATTTCTGGTATATGAAAAACATGTTTTTCAATGGCAAAAATCAATGAATATTGTAAATGCACAAACAGTAATATCTCCACATTGCAAGGTGCAATTCTGAAATTTTTTGCTTTTTCCTGCTAATCCTAGCATGATAAAGAAGATTCAAAGAGAGTGAGATGCCAGCTCCTTTCATTCAGTCAGTAGCTTCAAACATTTCTGGTATATGAAAAACATGTTTTTCAATGGCAAAAATCAATGAATATTGTAAATGCACAAACAGTAATATCTCCACATTGCACGGTGCAATTCTGAAATTTTTAGCTTTTTCCTGTTAATCCTAGCATGATAAAGAAGATTCAAAGAGAGTGAGATGCCAGCTCCTTTCATTCAGTCAGTAGCTTCAAACATTTCTGGTATATGAAAAACATGTTTTTCAATGGCAAAAATCAATGAATATTGTAAATGCACAAACAGTAATATCTCCACATTGCAAGGTGCAATTCTGAAATTTTTTGCTTTTTCCTGCTAATCCTAGCATGATAAAGAAGATTCAAAGAGAGTGAGATGCCAGCTCCTTTCATTCAGTCAGTAGCTTCAAACATTTCTGGTATATGAAAACATGCTTTTCAATGGCAAAAATCAATGAATATTGTAAATGCACAAACAGTAATATCTCCACATTGCACGGTGCAATTCTGAAATTTTTAGCTTTTTCCTGTTAATCCTAGCATGATAAAGAAGATTCAAAGAGAGTGAGATGCCAGCTCCTTTCATTCAGTCAGTAGCTTCAAACATTTCTGGTATATGAAAAACATGTTTTTCAATGGCAAAAATCAATGAATATTGTAAATGCACAAACAGTAATATCTCCACATTGCAAGGTGCAATTCTGAAATTTTTTGCTTTTTCCTGTTAATCCTAGCATGATAAAGAAGATTCAAAGAGAGTGAGATGCCAGCTCCTTTCATTCAGTCAGTAGCTTCAAACATTTCTGGTATATGAAAAACATGTTTTTCAATGGCAAAAATCAAAGATTATTGTAAATGCACAAACAGTAATATCTCCACATTGCAAGGTGCAATTCTGAAATTTTTTGCTTTTTCCTGCTAATCCTAGCATGATAAAGAAGATTCAAAGAGAGTGAGATGCCAGCTCCTTTCATTCAGTCAGTAGCTTCAAACATTTCTGGTATATGAAAAACATGTTTTTCAATGGCAAAAATCAATGAATATTGTAAATGCACAAACAGTAATATCTCCACATTGCACGGTGCAATTCTGAAATTTTTAGCTTTTTCTTGTTAATCCTAGCATGATAAAGAAGATTCAAAGAGAGTGAGATGCCAGCTCCTTTCATTCAGTCAGTAGCTTCAAACATTTCTGGTATATGAAAAACATGTTTTTCAATGGCAAAAATCAATGAATATTGTAAATGCACAAACAGTAATATCTCCACATTGCAAGGTGCAATTCTGAAATTTTTTGCTTTTTCCTGCTAATCCTAGCATGATAAAGAAGATTCAAAGAGAGTGAGATGCCAGCTCCTTTCATTCAGTCAGTAGCTTCAAACATTTCTGGTATATGAAAAACATGTTTTTCAATGGCAAAAATCAATGAATATTGTAAATGCACAAACAGTAATATCTCCACATTGCACGGTGCAATTCTGAAATTTTTAGCTTTTTCCTGTTAATCCTAGAATGATAAAGAAGATTCAAAGAGAGTGAGATGCCAGCTCCTTTCATTCAGTCAGTAGCTTCAAACATTTCTGGTATATGAAAAACATGTTTTTCAATGGCAAAAATCAATGAATATTGTAAATGCACAAACAGTAATATCTCCACATTGCAAGGTGCAATTCTGAAATTTTTTGCTTTTTCCTGCTAATCCTAGCATGATAAAGAAGATTCAAAGAGAGTGAGATGCCAGCTCCTTTCATTCAGTCAGTAGCTTCAAACATTTCTGGTATATGAAAAACATGTTTTTCAATGGCAAAAATCAATGAATATTGTAAATGCACAAACAGTAATATCTCCACATTGCACGGTGCAATTCTGAAATTTTTAGCTTTTTCCTGTTAATCCTAGCATGATAAAGAAGATTCAAAGAGAGTGAGATGCCAGCTCCTTTCATTCAGTCAGTAGCTTCAAACATTTCTGGTATATGAAAAACATGTTTTTCAATGGCAAAAATCAATGAATATTGTAAATGCACAAACAGTAATATCTCCACATTGCAAGGTGCAATTCTGAAATTTTTTGCTTTTTCCTGTTAATCCTAGCATGATAAAGAAGATTCAAAGAGAGTGAGATGCCAGCTCCTTTCATTCAGTCAGTAGCTTCAAACATTTCTGGTATATGAAAAACATGTTTTTCAATGGCAAAAATCAATGAATATTGTAAATGCACAAACAGTAATATCTCCACATTGCAAGGTGCAATTCTGAAATTTTTTGCTTTTTCCTGCTAATCCTAGCATGATAAAGAAGATTCAAAGAGAGTGAGATGCCAGCTCCTTTCATTCAGTCAGTAGCTTCAAACATTTCTGGTATATGAAAAACATGTTTTTCAATGGCAAAAATCAATGAATATTGTAAATGCACAAACAGTAATATCTCCACATTGCAAGGTGCAATTCTGAAATTTTTTGCTTTTTCCTGCTAATCCTAGCATGATAAAGAAGATTCAAAGAGAGTGAGATGAAAGCTCCTTTCATTCAGTCAGTAGCTTCAAACATTTCTGGTATATGAAAAACATGTTTTTCAATGGCAAAAATCAATGAATATTGTAAATGCACAAACAGTAATATCTCCACATTGCACGGTGCAATTCTGAAATTTTTAGCTTTTTCCTGTTAATCCTAGCATGATAAAGAAGATTCAAAGAGAGTGAGATGCCAGCTCCTTTCATTCAGTCAGTAGCTTCAAACATTTCTGGTATATGAAAAACATGTTTTTCAATGGCAAAAATCAATGAATATTGTAAATGCACAAACAGTAATATCTCCACATTGCAAGGTGCAATTCTGAAATTTTTTGCTTTTTCCTGCTAATCCTAGCATGATAAAGAAGATTCAAAGAGAGTGAGATGCCAGCTCCTTTCATTCAGTCAGTAGCTTCAAACATTTCTGGTATATGAAAAACATGTTTTTCAATGGCAAAAATCAATGAATATTGTAAATGCACAAACAGTAATATCTCCACATTGCACGGTGCAATTCTGAAATTTTTAGCTTTTTCCTGTTAATCCTAGCATGATAAAGAAGATTCAAAGAGAGTGAGATGCCAGCTCCTTTCATTCAGTCAGTAGCTTCAAACATTTCTGGTATATGAAAAACATGTTTTTCAATGGCAAAAATCAATGAATATTGTAAATGCACAAACAGTAATATCTCCACATTGCAAGGTGCAATTCTGAAATTTTTTGCTTTTTCCTGTTAATCCTAGCATGATAAAGAAGATTCAAAGAGAGTGAGATGCCAGCTCCTTTCATTCAGTCAGTAGCTTCAAACATTTCTGGTATATGAAAAACATGTTTTTCAATGGCAAAAATCAATGAATATTGTAAATGCACAAACAGTAATATCTCCACATTGCACGGTGCAATTCTGAAATTTTTAGCTTTTTCCTGTTAATCCTAGCATGATAAAGAAGATTCAAAGAGAGTGAGATGCCAGCTCCTTTCATTCAGTCAGTAGCTTCAAACATTTCTGGTATATGAAAAACATGTTTTTCAATGGCAAAAATCAATGAATATTGTAAATGCACAAACAGTAATATCTCCACATTGCAAGGTGCAATTCTGAAATTTTTTGCTTTTTCCTGCTAATCCTAGCATGATAAAGAAGATTCAAAGAGAGTGAGATGCCAGCTCCTTTCATTCAGTCAGTAGCTTCAAACATTTCTGGTATATGAAAAACATGTTTTTCAATGGCAAAAATCAATGAATATTGTAAATGCACAAACAGTAATATCTCCACATTGCACGGTGCAATTCTGAAATTTTTAGCTTTTTCCTGTTAATCCTAGCATGATAAAGAAGATTCAAAGAGAGTGAGATGCCAGCTCCTTTCATTCAGTCAGTAGCTTCAAACATTTCTGGTATATGAAAAACATGTTTTTCAATGGCAAAAATCAATGAATATTGTAAATGCACAAACAGTAATATCTCCACATTGCACGGTGCAATTCTGAAATTTTTAGCTTTTTCCTGTTAATCCTAGCATGATAAAGAAGATTCAAAGAGAGTGAGATGCCAGCTCCTTTCATTCAGTCAGTAGCTTCAAATATTTCTGGTATATGAAAAACGTTTTTCAATGGCAAAAATCAATGAATATTGTAAATGCACAAACAGTAATATCTCCACATTGCAAGGTGCAATTCTGAAATTTTTTGCTTTTTCCTGCTAATCCTAGCATGATAAAGAAGATTCAAAGAGAGTGAGATGCCAGCTCCTTTCATTCAGTCAGTAGCTTCAAACATTTCTGGTATATGAAAAACATGTTTTTCAATGGCAAAAATCAATGAATATTGTAAATGCACAAACAGTAATATCTCCACATTGCACGGTGCAATTCTGAAATTTTTAGCTTTTTCCTGTTAATCCTAGCATGATAAAGAAGATTCAAAGAGAGTGAGATGCCAGCTCCTTTCATTCAGTCAGTAGCTTCAAACATTTCTGGTATATGAAAAACATGTTTTTCAATGGCAAAAATCAATGAATATTGTAAATGCACAAACAGTAATATCTCCACATTGCAAGGTGCAATTCTGAAATTTTTTGCTTTTTCCTGCTAATCCTAGCATGATAAAGAAGATTCAAAGAGAGTGAGATGCCAGCTCCTTTCATTCAGTCAGTAGCTTCAAACATTTCTGGTATATGAAAAACATGTTTTTCAATGGCAAAAATCAATGAATATTGTAAATGCACAAACAGTAATATCTCCACATTGCACGGTGCAATTCTGAAATTTTTAGCTTTTTCCTGTTAATCCTAGCATGATAAAGAAGATTCAAAGAGAGTGAGATGCCAGCTCCTTTCATTCAGTCAGTAGCTTCAAACATTTCTGGTATATGAAAAACATGTTTTTCAATGGCAAAAATCAATGAATATTGTAAATGCACAAACAGTAATATCTCCACATTGCAAGGTGCAATTCTGAAATTTTTTGCTTTTTCCTGTTAATCCTAGCATGATAAAGAAGATTCAAAGAGAGTGAGATGCCAGCTCCTTTCATTCAGTCAGTAGCTTCAAACATTTCTGGTATATGAAAAACATGTTTTTCAATGGCAAAAATCAATGAATATTGTAAATGCACAAACAGTAATATCTCCACATTGCAAGGTGCAATTCTGAAATTTTTTGCTTTTTCCTGCTAATCCTAGCATGATAAAGAAGATTCAAAGAGAGTGAGATGCCAGCTCCTTTCATTCAGTCAGTAGCTTCAAACATTTCTGGTATATGAAAAACATGTTTTTCAATGGCAAAAATCAATGAATATTGTAAATGCACAAACAGTAATATCTCCACATTGCAAGGTGCAATTCTGAAATTTTTTGCTTTTTCCTGTTAATCCTAGCATGATAAAGAAGATTCAAAGAGAGTGAGATGCCAGCTCCTTTCATTCAGTCAGTAGCTTCAAACATTTCTGGTATATGAAAAACATGTTTTTCAATGGCAAAAATCAATGAATATTGTAAATGCACAAACAGTAATATCTCCACATTGCAAAGTGCAATTCTGAAATTTTTTGCTTTTTCCTGCTAATCCTAGCATGATAAAGAAGATTCAAAGAGAGTGAGATGCCAGCTCCTTTCATTCAGTCAGTAGCTTCAAACATTTCTGGTATATGAAAAACATGTTTTTCAATGGCAAAAATCAATGAATATTGTAAATGCACAAACAGTAATATCTCCACATTGCACGGTGCAATTCTGAAATTTTTAGCTTTTTCTTGTTAATCCTAGCATGATAAAGAAGATTCAAAGAGAGTGAGATGCCAGCTCCTTTCATTCAGTCAGTAGCTTCAAACATTTCTGGTATATGAAAAACATGTTTTTCAATGGCAAAAATCAATGAATATTGTAAATGCACAAACAGTAATATCTCCACATTGCAAGGTGCAATTCTGAAATTTTTTGCTTTTTCCTGCTAATCCTAGCATGATAAAGAAGATTCAAAGAGAGTGAGATGCCAGCTCCTTTCATTCAGTCAGTAGCTTCAAACATTTCTGGTATATGAAAAACATGTTTTTCAATGGCAAAAATCAATGAATATTGTAAATGCACAAACAGTAATATCTCCACATTGCACGGTGCAATTCTGAAATTTTTAGCTTTTTCCTGTTAATCCTAGAATGATAAAGAAGATTCAAAGAGAGTGAGATGCCAGCTCCTTTCATTCAGTCAGTAGCTTCAAACATTTCTGGTATATGAAAAACATGTTTTTCAATGGCAAAAATCAATGAATATTGTAAATGCACAAACAGTAATATCTCCACATTGCAAGGTGCAATTCTGAAATTTTTTGCTTTTTCCTGCTAATCCTAGCATGATAAAGAAGATTCAAAGAGAGTGAGATGCCAGCTCCTTTCATTCAGTCAGTAGCTTCAAACATTTCTGGTATATGAAAAACATGTTTTTCAATGGCAAAAATCAATGAATATTGTAAATGCACAAACAGTAATATCTCCACATTGCACGGTGCAATTCTGAAATTTTTAGCTTTTTCCTGTTAATCCTAGCATGATAAAGAAGATTCAAAGAGAGTGAGATGCCAGCTCCTTTCATTCAGTCAGTAGCTTCAAACATTTCTGGTATATGAAAAACATGTTTTTCAATGGCAAAAATCAATGAATATTGTAAATGCACAAACAGTAATATCTCCACATTGCAAGGTGCAATTCTGAAATTTTTTGCTTTTTCCTGTTAATCCTAGCATGATAAAGAAGATTCAAAGAGAGTGAGATGCCAGCTCCTTTCATTCAGTCAGTAGCTTCAAACATTTCTGGTATATGAAAAACATGTTTTTCAATGGCAAAAATCAATGAATATTGTAAATGCACAAACAGTAATATCTCCACATTGCAAGGTGCAATTCTGAAATTTTTTGCTTTTTCCTGCTAATCCTAGCATGGTAAAGAAGATTCAAAGAGAGTGAGATGCCAGCTCCTTTCATTCAGTCAGTAGCTTCAAACATTTCTGGTATATGAAAAACATGTTTTTCAATGGCAAAAATCAATGAATATTGTAAATGCACAAACAGTAATATCTCCACATTGCACGGTGCAATTCTGAAATTTTTAGCTTTTTCCTGTTAATCCTAGCATGATAAAGAAGATTCAAAGAGAGTGAGATGCCAGCTCCTTTCATTCAGTCAGTAGCTTCAAACATTTCTGGTATATGAAAAACGTTTTTCAATGGCAAAAATCAATGAATATTGTAAATGCACAAACAGTAATATCTCCACATTGCAAGGTGCAATTCTGAAATTTTTTGCTTTTTCCTGCTAATCCTAGCATGATAAAGAAGATTCAAAGAGAGTGAGATGCCAGCTCCTTTCATTCAGTCAGTAGCTTCAAACATTTCTGGTATATGAAAAACATGTTTTTCAATGGCAAAAATCAATGAATATTGTAAATGCACAAACAGTAATATCTCCACATTGCACGGTGCAATTCTGAAATTTTTAGCTTTTTCCTGTTAATCCTAGCATGATAAAGAAGATTCAAAGAGAGTGAGATGCCAGCTCCTTTCATTCAGTCAGTAGCTTCAAACATTTCTGGTATATGAAAAACATGTTTTTCAATGGCAAAAATCAATGAATATTGTAAATGCACAAACAGTAATATCTCCACATTGCAAGGTGCAATTCTGAAATTTTTTGCTTTTTCCTGCTAATCCTAGCATGATAAAGAAGATTCAAAGAGAGTGAGATGCCAGCTCCTTTCATTCAGTCAGTAGCTTCAAACATTTCTGGTATATGAAAAACATGTTTTTCAATGGCAAAAATCAATGAATATTGTAAATGCACAAACAGTAATATCTCCACATTGCACGGTGCAATTCTGAAATTTTTAGCTTTTTCCTGTTAATCCTAGCATGATAAAGAAGATTCAAAGAGAGTGAGATGCCAGCTCCTTTCATTCAGTCAGTAGCTTCAAACATTTCTGGTATATGAAAAACATGTTTTTCAATGGCAAAAATCAATGAATATTGTAAATGCACAAACAGTAATATCTCCACATTGCAAGGTGCAATTCTGAAATTTTTTGCTTTTTCCTGTTAATCCTAGCATGATAAAGAAGATTCAAAGAGAGTGAGATGCCAGCTCCTTTCATTCAGTCAGTAGCTTCAAACATTTCTGGTATATGAAAAACATGTTTTTCAATGGCAAAAATCAATGAATATTGTAAATGCACAAACAGTAATATCTCCACATTGCAAGGTGCAATTCTGAAATTTTTTGCTTTTTCCTGCTAATCCTAGCATGATAAAGAAGATTCAAAGAGAGTGAGATGCCAGCTCCTTTCATTCAGTCAGTAGCTTCAAACATTTCTGGTATATGAAAAACATGTTTTTCAATGGCAAAAATCAATGAATATTGTAAATGCACAAACAGTAATATCTCCACATTGCACGGTGCAATTCTGAAATTTTTAGCTTTTTCCTGTTAATCCTAGCATGATAAAGAAGATTCAAAGAGAGTGAGATGCCAGCTCCTTTCATTCAGTCAGTAGCTTCAAACATTTCTGGTATATGAAAAACATGTTTTTCAATGGCAAAAATCAATGAATATTGTAAATGCACAAACAGTAATATCTCCACATTGCAAGGTGCAATTCTGAAATTTTTTGCTTTTTCCTGCTAATCCTAGCATGATAAAGAAGATTCAAAGAGAGTGAGATGCCAGCTCCTTTCATTCAGTCAGTAGCTTCAAACATTTCTGGTATATGAAAAACATGTTTTTCAATGGCAAAAATCAATGAATATTGTAAATGCACAAACAGTAATATCTCCACATTGCACGGTGCAATTCTGAAATTTTTAGCTTTTTCCTGTTAATCCTAGCATGATAAAGAAGATTCAAAGAGAGTGAGATGCCAGCTCCTTTCATTCAGTCAGTAGCTTCAAACATTTCTGGTATATGAAAAACATGTTTTTCAATGGCAAAAATCAATGAATATTGTAAATGCACAAACAGTAATATCTCCACATTGCAAGGTGCAATTCTGAAATTTTTTGCTTTTTCCTGTTAATCCTAGCATGATAAAGAAGATTCAAAGAGAGTGAGATGCCAGCTCCTTTCATTCAGTCAGTAGCTTCAAACATTTCTGGTATATGAAAAAAGTTTTTCAATGGCAAAAATCAATGAATGTTGTAAATGCACAAACAGTAATATCTCCACATTGCAAGGTGCAATTCTGAAATTTTTTGCTTTTTCCTGCTAATCCTAGCATGATAAAGAAGATTCAAAGAGAGTGAGATGGGGGGCGTGGCTTAGGCACAGACCAGGATGGCAGCATAGGTCTGAGCTCCATGAGGGCTAAAACTACAAAGCGACGATAAAAGCAACTTAAGAGGATTTATTCACTCAATTTTGGCATGGACAAACTTCTTAAAGCCTAAGGATCATCTGGATACTAAAAAGACTCTCCCTGACCCGCTATTCCAGGAGATATTTCATTTGGAAGCAGTGAGGTGCGTCCTTGATTTCATTCCAGTCGTGGGTATTGTGACATAGACCTGCAGGCTTGCAGGTCTGTGTGTCTCTGCAAGGGGACCCTCACTACTCCCTTCCTCTGGACCTAGGAATACCATTTATCAGCTGTTATTGGACAATTTGAAAAGGATTCATACTTTGAAGACGGTGGCACGGAGCCCTTAAAGCCTGCTCTGCTGTTGTGAGGTGCCGGTGGCTGCGGGACAAGCCGGTCCTGTACCTCAGCTTTTGCAGCCTGTGCTGGGAAGTAACAAGGACTGAGTCCTAACCAGACCCACAGGACACTGTATCTCTGAAAACGGCCCCACTGAACCGGACCGCCAGCCTGCAAGCTGTCCCTGCCTGCTAGCCACCCCACTACCAGCTGCGACCGGTGACAGGACTCCTGAATTGAAAATACCGGCCGGCGTTGTACAGGATAGATCACGGACCCCAGAGACTTTGACAGCACTGCTCCTTGGATCAAGCCTCCTTGCCTCTACAGGACTTTGGGGACAAGACCCCTGACACCAGCTGAAGACCGGGACCCCAAGCCCGAACGACGCGGAGACCGGGAGACGGAGCGGATCTGCACCCATCAAGTTAAGGTATATAAGCCCAGGCAGACGCCAGGGCTCTTACCGGGTTTTGAAGGTCCGTTGTCCGTGATCCCGGGGCTGCTCTGGTGGCAGCGGTGTCCCCTTCTGCTGCTGAGAGGCCGCTGTGCCTTTCTTCCCCCTTCAGCTGACTGCCACCGCTGGTACCTGTGTCCCGGCTCCTTCCTCTCCTGTGTGACTGTTCTCTGCATAGCGGCGCTGTTCCCGGGGTGGCGGTGCCCCCTCCTCTGTTCAGGAGCTGTCCGCTCCGCTCCTTTTACTGTGCCCGGGTGCCGCTGATGTCCACGGTCGGTCTCCCCGTGACCCCAGGGCTGATATAGTAGCGGCGATATCCCTCTCCTGCTGCTGGGAGGCCGCTCTGTCCTATTCCAACCCCATCTGTCAGACACCGCTGATGTCCTCGGCCGGTCTCTCCCTCCTCTGAAGCTTGATCTCCGCGATCCCGGGGCTGTTCCGGTGGTAGGGTGTCTGCCCTTCTGCTGTGGGGCCGCTGTACTTCTTGTCCTCCGGCTGACAGATAACGCCGGTTGTCACGGCCCGTGTCCCCCTCTGCTGTCAAGCTGTGTCTGAAGATCCGAGGGCTGTTCCCTTAGTAGTGGCTCCCCCCTCCTCTGACTGCAGGACTATTTGAACGTTCCGGCTCCCAGCTGACAGACACCGCCGGCACCCACGGTCCGCCTCCTTCTTCTGCCCGCAGCGCCGTTCTGTCACCTATGTGCCTCTAGTGTCGGGTCCCCACTGACTCTCATTGACTGCCAACCCCCCCCTATTGCAGCGCTGCTTTGATCCCACTTGCCACCGGCATCTATCTCCAGCTGGTACATTTGAATCTCCCGCCCCCTGCTGCAGTGCCGCTCTGCTCCGCTGTCCAAGGTGCTGATTTTATATCAGCACATATAAAGCGGTCTAACAGCTAATGGATAGTGTGACAGCAACTTGAACATTGAATTTGACCCTGAGGGGGAGGGAAGGGTTAAGTGGAACTGCTACTGCCCTCATATATATATACTGTGACCACGTTACCTGGTTTATATACTACAGTTGGTGCTTATGGAACTCTACAGAACTGCTGATCTCCATAATAATTAGTTTCCTGTTCAGAACTATATGTGCCTTTTATTTTTATCCCTCAGGTCAATTTTCATTATTTCTTTTGATACTTTTGACTGTGATTTGCATTTCTAGGATTGCATTCTAGGGGGTACATAGCTCTGCAGTTTTTAAGAGTATTGTTTGCCTCTTGTCGGAATAATATTTGTTTATGCAAATTTCTTCTAGTCATTGTTCCTAGTTATTTTGCAACTCTAAAGTCTTTTGTCCACTCTTCAGGTCAATTATTTCTAATGCCATTTTAATATTTTTCTATATATATACTTATAGGTCTGATATTTTATCATGGCGGCTAATAAAAAAAATACCCAAAAGTCATTGGAAGCTCCCCTTAAATCTAGTGCGGTAAAAGCAAAGTCCTCTCAACGCTTTTCATTTTCAAACCCATCAGAAGATGCTGTCAATACTATTAGTCCTCTTAAGTCCAGATCTCCTCATAGAAATCTGGAAGACAGACAGAGTTCTAAAGTAAGCTCTCCCACCAAGGAATCTTCTAAAACTATATCATCTCCAAAACCACAGAGAATTCCTGATGCTAAACCTGCCCCTTCTACTGTAGTTAAGGAAAAAAAAGTGGAAGAGATGGATATTTCCATCTCATCAAAGAGAAGGGACCCAGGAGAATGGAGCAACAAATATTCTTCACTGGCCTCGAGCTCGGATGAAGAATCCTCGGACACATCTCCTAATCCCAGTCCAGATAAGAGACGTGCTAAAAGGGACTTTTCCCCTTCGTCCTCAAATCCTACTCCTAGTGTCCCGGTCAAAATGACCATTTCTCAAGATTTGGGAAATACCGACCTTGGTTTATATCTGGACAATCTTTTAAAGACGATTGACAGAAATATGAAACTGGGCTTCGAGAAACAGGTAGACACAATGAAATCTACTTTGGAAGCTTTTGGAGTTAAATTAGAGCAAAATACTAAAAGACTTGAAACGGTGGAGAGTAAGATAGAATCTGTCTCTTCTGATAATCTAGAAATTAAATCAGAACTTAAAAGACTCAGATTAAAAGTTGCGGATTTGGAGGATAGGAGTAGGAGAAATAATTTGAAAATTAGAGGCATATCTGAGGATGTTTCTCCCTCAGATGTCTTGGCTTTTGTCAAAGACTTATTTCACAAGACAATCCCATCCCTCTCTGAGCAGGATCTTATTATCGATAGGGCCCATCGCCTATTTCGTCCGACCTCCATCTCCTCGGATTTTCCTAGGGATGTAATAGTTAGGTTACATTTTTTCTCGACCAAAGAGAAAATCTTGAATTATATTAGGGAA
The DNA here is from genome assembly GCF_046119375.1 of Phyllobates terribilis. Classification (NCBI taxonomy): domain Eukaryota; kingdom Metazoa; phylum Chordata; class Amphibia; order Anura; family Dendrobatidae; genus Phyllobates; species Phyllobates terribilis. Next base: position 20,721 of record NW_027367302.1, on the reverse strand, counting down.
AACAGGACTTTTCCAGAGCCTTTTTCGCACTTAAAAATCTTCTCAGATTTTTCTAAAGAAACCATGGATACAAGAAGGTCATACAAACTGACCACAGACAGACTGAGGGATATGAATATCCCGTATAGGTGGGGCTTTCCAGTAAAGTTGCTGATTTTCTTTAACCGGAAAACATTCACTCTTACAGATCCTGATGAAGGCCCTAAATTTTTTGATTTTATAAAAGACATTCCCTACAAAGTTACAAAGGCACCCCACCGCTGAAATGATAAACACTACTCCCTCGGGAGTCCCCTTTAAAAATAAACTCATTTTATCACCTCACCTAACATGCTATAATAAATTTATCATTCTTCTTTACATTTAGCCTTCATGGTTTGTCCACATTTTTTTTCCCCCCAATCTGAGGGAGAACCTTTTCGGTGAAGGTTCCCTCAGGAGATTTTTTGATTCGTTTTTTCTTTTTCTTTGAATACTTGGTTATTGTTATTACTATCTTTGAATTTATATTAGAGATATTGTATTCCAGCTTTGATTGTCGGTTGATTTTTATTTTTTGGGAATTTGTTGGACCAACTGACCCCTCTCCTTGTGATTTACTTTGATTATTAATCTACCTATGCCTATCAAGATCATCACCTATAATGTAAGAGGCCTAAACAGTCCCAATAAGAGATTCTCCCTTTGGAAGGAATTGGGTCATCTTGGTGCTGATGTTGCGTGTCTTCAGGAGACAAGGTTTGCCGAGGGAAAACACCCTACCTTCACCCACAAACGCTACCCTCATATATTTGAATCCACTAGCGACCGGAAAAAAGCTGGTGTAGCTACAGTGATCAGAGATTCTGTCCCATTTGAGTTTTTAGATCAGCATAAAGATGTCAATGGAAGGTTCCATATATTGCTCTGTAAACTGAATAATCATGAGTGCACTGTTGTTAACCTATACGCCCCAAATAAAAAGCAAATACCCTTTTTGAACAAGGTTTTCAGAAAGGTTGAAGAGGTTAGGAGAGGTGAATTGATTTTTTTAGGAGACTTCAACATGGTCCCAGACGGGCATATGGACTCTTCCTCCCCCAGCCGTCATTTATACCCAACGCTAAATAATTGGCTTTATAAAAACGAACTATTTGATACATTTAGATGTCTGCAAACTACCTCCAAAGAATTCTCCCATTTTTCGGATGCGCACCAAACGGCCTCTAGAATTGACTTAATAATAACTGATGTCTTTTCTTTACCCAAATTCTCTAACGTATCTATAGGCCTTAGGTCTCTATCAGATCATGCCCCTACGTCATGTGAAATTCATATTGGTCCTCTTATTAAAAATGGATTTCTTTGGAAATGTAGATCTTCACTTATTCATAACCCCAAAAACCAAAAAATTATTGAAAAAGCTATTTCTGATTATTTTAGGGAGAACGATACCCCAGACTTATCTAATCCTTTCTCCAGCTGGTGCGCTCACAAGGCTGTCCTTCGTGGTGTACTAATGCAGATATCCTCATCTGAAAAAAAAGAAAAAAGAACAAAAATTAATTCTCTTCAAAAACTGATTAGGGAAAAAGAACTAGAACAAATAAATCTTCCTTCCCCTTCCCCAATAATTCAAAAAGAGCTCTCAAATTTAAGGGTAGAGCTAAAATCAGAAATTTCTTCCTCCTATGATGCGATTATTCGGAAATCAAAATTTAATTACTATGCGGCTCTAAATAAACCTACCCGCTTTATGGCCCGCCTAGTCAAATGTAAAAGAGCAATTAATAGAATAGATAAAATAAAAAACAAAAGTGGAATAACGTTTTGCCACCCTAAAGATATAGTGAACCAGTTTGCAAATTTTTACAAAAAACTCTACAACATCAAAACTGATCCTCTAATTTCCCATCCTCACCCAGATGCAATCAACAAATTTTTATCCTCCATTAACCTACCAAAATTGAGCCCTCTGGATCACGAGTCATTGAATAAGCCTTTTTCTAACCTTGAAATTATTAACACAATAAAGCAACTTAAAGATTTCAAGGCTCCGGGTCCAGATGGGTTCATCAATGAGTATTATAAAACTTTTTGTGACCTACTTTCTTCCCCTCTCACGAAAATTTTCAATCATGCTTCCTCAATAAGCTCCTTCCCCTCAGAAATGCTGGAAGCCACCATTACCCTAATACCCAAGTCTAAGGATGAGAGAGATAATGTTAAAAATTATAGGCCCATTTCGCTAATTAACACTGATATTAAGATATATTCGAAAATTCTGGCCAATCGTTTATCGACTATTCTCCCATCTCTCATCAACGACGATCAGATTGGCTTCGTTGGTGGGAGGCAAGCAACTGATGGCTCTAGAAGACTTCTGAATATTATTAAGGTGATAAATACGGCGAAACTCCCAACTTCATTGCTTGCTTTAGACGCTGAAAAAGCTTTCGACAGGTTAAATTGGCTATACCTTAAACTCACCCTTATTAAATTCGGTTTTGATAACAAATTTCTCTCTTCAATTATGGCCCTCTATTCTAACCCCCAAGCAAAAATTTATGTTAACAATTATCTCTCAAATCCAATCCCTATCACAAATGGTACTAGACAGGGTTGCCCACTTTCCCCCCTTCTCTTTGTCCTGGCTATGGAGCCTTTGGCACAGAGGATTAGAGAAAACACTGACATTAGGGGGATTTCTACCCCATCTCGAGAATTTAAAATTGGCCTCTTTGCAGATGATGTTATGCTTTCCTTACTGGACCTAGTAAATTCGGTTGCGGAAGTTTCGAAGGTTCTAGAACTATTCTCTCAGATTTCTTATTTTAAGATCAATAATGAGAAGTCTAAACTTTTAAACATTAATCTGGACCGTCAGACGAGAGAGGTTTTACACTCGAGATTTTCCTTCGGTTTGGCTAAACGCAATCTGACTTATTTGGGGATCAGTATTGGTAAAACTATTAACTCAACAATTTCTGACAACCTGGTTCTGATTGAGGATATCGTCCGTGGAGATTTGATGGAATTTTTGAAAAGAGATTTGTCATGGTGGGGTAGAGTCCTCTCTATTAAGATGTTTGTTCTACCCAAAATCTTGTATTTTTTCCGCAACTTACCCCTAACTATTTCTCACATCTTTATTCAAAAAATTCAAAATCAGATTAATTCCTATGTCTGGGATAATAAACGTGCGAGGATATCTGCAGATATATTGTACAAGAATAAGTGCAACGGAGGTCTGAGCCACCCTAATATTTCCGCTTACTATTTGGCAAACCTCATCAAACAGAGCAGTAATTGGTTTAATTCTGACAGTCCCCCAGCTTGGATGACTCTGGAGACCTTCTTAAATAATGGTTCTTCTCCCCGTGAATTGTTACTTAGGCATCTCTTTAAACAGTGCACTCATGATTCTTCCCATCCTATTTTCCAGGCGATTATTGACGCCTGGAAAAAAATCGCCAAAAGAAAGAAAAAGAGTCCCCTAAGAGATTCTGATATGGATAAGTTCTCTTTTGTCAAAAATTTTCCAATTGGTTTTGTTGCTGATCTGTATAACTCTTCCATTCCAGATCAGTGGGACAATAAAGGGTTAAGGAAAATTGGAGACTTCTATGAAGCCTCTGCCTTTATTCCTTTCCAAACTCTTAAAAAAAGATTCAACTTACCTTCCTCTGATTTCTTTTTATACTCTCATTTAAAGAGCATTATTCTGGAATTTATTTCTGGTAAACTTATTGTTTCTGAAACCTCGGTGAACCTGTTAAGCAACCCATCCCACAAAATTTTTTGGAGCCTGAGACACATATATAACAGCTTCAATAATGATCTTTCCTTCCAAAAACACCTCTACATGATACGCTGGGAAAAAGATCTAAAACTCAATTTCCAATCCGATCAATGGGAGAGTGCTGTTCTTTTTTCTCAAGCCTCTAATATATCTATGCCCTTACAAGAGGCTTACTTCAAAATTCTAACCAGATGGTATTACACTCCAATCAGGCTTCACCATATAAAGCCCAGCAACTCTCCCCTTTGTTGGAGGGAGTGCGGCCTTAGGGGAGATCTTTTACATCTCTTTTGGAGCTGCCCTAAAATCCGGAATCTATGGGCTCAGATCTCTTCTTTGGTAGATGACCTTTTAGGCAGACCTGTAGTATTGACCCCTCAAATGGCTTTACTATCCTTAGATCTCGAACCATATAAGTCGTTTGAAAGATCTTTGGTGATTCACTTATTTTCAGTGTGTAAGAACGCATTGGCTTTTTATTGGAGAAAGTCACATGTCCCCACTTTGGAGGACTTAGTTGATAAGATGAATCTCCATAGAATATTTGAACTCAGATTTGCCCTTATCAACAATAATTTACTTAAATTTTCTAGGAAGTGGGATATTTGGCTCACTAAATTCCCTCAACCCTCTCATAACGCTGGAACATCTTAATGTGTGTCGTGTTTAGCTCATTAATATGTTTAATTTTTGTTAATGATAGTAATGTGTGTTTAAAGTGTTCAAATTTCTGTATTATCGTATATACTATTTGACGAACAAATTTCTCCCATCTTTCCTGATTATCCATTCCCGTTTGTTCCCTTTCCCTTTCCCTTCCCTCAGAATTTTTCCCTTATTATGAATATTCTTTTGTCACTACTTTTATGCTACGTGTGTTATTCCCCTGTTAAATTGTTTATTAAAAATAAAAAAAAATATGGTAAAACAAAGAGAGTGAGATGCCAGCTCCTTTCATTCAGTCAGTAGCTTCAAACATTTCTGGTATATGAAAAACATGTTTTTCAATGGCAAAAATCAATGAATATTGTAAATGCACAAACAGTAATATCTCCACATTGCACGGTGCAATTCTGAAATTTTTAGCTTTTTCCTGTTAATCCTAGCATGATAAAGAAGATTCAAAGAGAGTGAGATGCCAGCTCCTTTCATTCAGTCAGTAGCTTCAAACATTTCTGGTATATGAAAAACATGTTTTTCAATGGCAAAAATCAATGAATATTGTAAATGCACAAACAGTAATATCTCCACATTGCAAGGTGCAATTCTGAAATTTTTTGCTTTTTCCTGCTAATCCTAGCATGATAAAGAAGATTCAAAGAGAGTGAGATGCCAGCTCCTTTCATTCAGTCAGTAGCTTCAAACATTTCTGGTATATGAAAAACATGTTTTTCAATGGCAAAAATCAATGAATATTGTAAATGCACAAACAGTAATATCTCCACATTGCACGGTGCAATTCTGAAATTTTTAGCTTTTTCCTGTTAATCCTAGCATGATAAAGAAGATTCAAAGAGAGTGAGATGCCAGCTCCTTTCATTCAGTCAGTAGCTTCAAACATTTCTGGTATATGAAAAACATGTTTTTCAATGGCAAAAATCAATGAATATTGTAAATGCACAAACAGTAATATCTCCACATTGCAAGGTGCAATTCTGAAATTTTTTGCTTTTTCCTGCTAATCCTAGCATGATAAAGAAGATTCAAAGAGAGTGAGATGCCAGCTCCTTTCATTCAGTCAGTAGCTTCAAACATTTCTGGTATATGAAAAACATGTTTTTCAATGGCAAAAATCAATGAATATTGTAAATGCACAAACAGTAATATCTCCACATTGCACGGTGCAATTCTGAAATTTTTAGCTTTTTCCTGTTAATCCTAGCATGATAAAGAAGATTCAAAGAGAGTGAGATGCCAGCTCCTTTCATTCAGTCAGTAGCTTCAAACATTTCTGGTATATGAAAAACATGTTTTTCAATGGCAAAAATCAATGAATATTGTAAATGCACAAACAGTAATATCTCCACATTGCAAGGTGCAATTCTGAAATTTTTAGCTTTTTCCTGCTAATCCTAGCATGATAAAGAAGATTCAAAGAGAGTGAGATGCCAGCTCCTTTCATTCAGTCAGTAGCTTCAAACATTTCTGGTATATGAAAAACATGTTTTTCAATGGCAAAAATCAATGAATATTGTAAATGCACAAACAGTAATATCTCCACATTGCACGGTGCAATTCTGAAATTTTTAGCTTTTTCCTGTTAATCCTAGCATGATAAAGAAGATTCAAAGAGAGTGAGATGCCAGCTCCTTTCATTCAGTCAGTAGCTTCAAACATTTCTGGTATATGAAAAACATGTTTTTCAATGGCAAAAATCAATGAATATTGTAAATGCACAAACAGTAATATCTCCACATTGCAAGGTGCAATTCTGAAATTTTTTGCTTTTTCCTGCTAATCCTAGCATGATAAAGAAGATTCAAAGAGAGTGAGATGCCAGCTCCTTTCATTCAGTCAGTAGCTTCAAACATTTCTGGTATATGAAAACATGTTTTTCAATGGCAAAAATCAATGAATATTGTAAATGCACAAACAGTAATATCTCCACATTGCACGGTGCAATTCTGAAATTTTTAGCTTTTTCCTGTTAATCCTAGCATGATAAAGAAGATTCAAAGAGAGTGAGATGCCAGCTCCTTTCATTCAGTCAGTAGCTTCAAACATTTCTGGTATATGAAAAACATGTTTTTCAATGGCAAAAATCAATGAATATTGTAAATGCACAAACAGTAATATCTCCACATTGCAAGGTGCAATTCTGAAATTTTTTGCTTTTTCCTGTTAATCCTAGCATGATAAAGAAGATTCAAAGAGAGTGAGATGCCAGCTCCTTTCATTCAGTCAGTAGCTTCAAACATTTCTGGTATATGAAAAACATGTTTTTCAATGGCAAAAATCAATGAATATTGTAAATGCACAAACAGTAATATCTCCACATTGCAAGGTGCAATTCTGAAATTTTTTGCTTTTTCCTGCTAATCCTAGCATGATAAAGAAGATTCAAAGAGAGTGAGATGCCAGCTCCTTTCATTCAGTCAGTAGCTTCAAACATTTCTGGTATATGAAAAACATGTTTTTCAATGGCAAAAATCAATGAATATTGTAAATGCACAAACAGTAATATCTCCACATTGCACGGTGCAATTCTGAAATTTTTAGCTTTTTCTTGTTAATCCTAGCATGATAAAGAAGATTCAAAGAGAGTGAGATGCCAGCTCCTTTCATTCAGTCAGTAGCTTCAAACATTTCTGGTATATGAAAAACATGTTTTTCAATGGCAAAAATCAATGAATATTGTAAATGCACAAACAGTAATATCTCCACATTGCAAGGTGCAATTCTGAAATTTTTTGCTTTTTCCTGCTAATCCTAGCATGATAAAGAAGATTCAAAGAGAGTGAGATGCCAGCTCCTTTCATTCAGTCAGTAGCTTCAAACATTTCTGGTATATGAAAAACATGTTTTTCAATGGCAAAAATCAATGAATATTGTAAATGCACAAACAGTAATATCTCCACATTGCACGGTGCAATTCTGAAATTTTTAGCTTTTTCCTGTTAATCCTAGCATGATAAAGAAGATTCAAAAAGAGTGAGATGCCAGCTCCTTTCATTCAGTCAGTAGCTTCAAACATTTCTGGTATATGAAAAACATGTTTTTCAATGGCAAAAATCAATGAATATTGTAAATGCACAAACAGTAATATCTCCACATTGCAAGGTGCAATTCTGAAATTTTTTGCTTTTTCCTGCTAATCCTAGCATGATAAAGAAGATTCAAAGAGAGTGAGATGCCAGCTCCTTTCATTCAGTCAGTAGCTTCAAACATTTCTGGTATATGAAAAACATGTTTTTCAATGGCAAAAATCAATGAATATTGTAAATGCACAAACAGTAATATCTCCACATTGCACGGTGCAATTCTGAAATTTTTAGCTTTTTCCTGTTAATCCTAGCATGATAAAGAAGATTCAAAGAGAGTGAGATGCCAGCTCCTTTCATTCAGTCAGTAGCTTCAAACATTTCTGGTATATGAAAAACATGTTTTTCAATGGCAAAAATCAATGAATATTGTAAATGCACAAACAGTAATATCTCCACATTGCAAGGTGCAATTCTGAAATTTTTTGCTTTTTCCTGTTAATCCTAGCATGATAAAGAAGATTCAAAGAGAGTGAGATGCCAGCTCCTTTCATTCAGTCAGTAGCTTCAAACATTTCTGGTATATGAAAAACATGTTTTTCAATGGCAAAAATCAATGAATATTGTAAATGCACAAACAGTAATATCTCCACATTGCAAGGTGCAATTCTGAAATTTTTTGCTTTTTCCTGCTAATCCTAGCATGATAAAGAAGATTCAAAGAGAGTGAGATGCCAGCTCCTTTCATTCAGTCAGTAGCTTCAAACATTTCTGGTATATGAAAAACATGTTTTTCAATGGCAAAAATCAATGAATATTGTAAATGCACAAACAGTAATATCTCCACATTGCACGGTGCAATTCTGAAATTTTTAGCTTTTTCCTGTTAATCCTAGCATGATAAAGAAGATTCAAAGAGAGTGAGATGCCAGCTCCTTTCATTCAGTCAGTAGCTTCAAACATTTCTGGTATATGAAAAACGTTTTTCAATGGCAAAAATCAATGAATATTGTAAATGCACAAACAGTAATATCTCCACATTGCAAGGTGCAATTCTGAAATTTTTTGCTTTTTCCTGCTAATCCTAGCATGATAAAGAAGATTCAAAGAGAGTGAGATGCCAGCTCCTTTCATTCAGTCAGTAGCTTCAAACATTTCTGGTATATGAAAAACATGTTTTTCAATGGCAAAAATCAATGAATATTGTAAATGCACAAACAGTAATATCTCCACATTGCACGGTGCAATTCTGAAATTTTTAGCTTTTTCCTGTTAATCCTAGCATGATAAAGAAGATTCAAAGAGAGTGAGATGCCAGCTCCTTTCATTCAGTCAGTAGCTTCAAACATTTCTGGTATATGAAAAACATGTTTTTCAATGGCAAAAATCAATGAATATTGTAAATGCACAAACAGTAATATCTCCACATTGCACGGTGCAATTCTGAAATTTTTAGCTTTTTCCTGTTAATCCTAGCATGATAAAGAAGATTCAAAGAGAGTGAGATGCCAGCTCCTTTCATTCAGTCAGTAGCTTCAAACATTTCTGGTATATGAAAAACATGTTTTTCAATGGCAAAAATCAATGAATATTGTAAATGCACAAACAGTAATATCTCCACATTGCACGGTGCAATTCTGAAATTTTTAGCTTTTTCCTGTTAATCCTAGCATGATAAAGAAGATTCAAAGAGAGTGAGATGCCAGCTCCTTTCATTCAATCAGTAGCTTCAAACATTTCTGGTATATGAAAAACATGTTTTTCAATGGCAAAAATCAATGAATATTGTAAATGCACAAACAGTAATATCTCCACATTGCAAGGTGCAATTCTGAAATTTTTTGCTTTTTCCTGCTAATCCTAGCATGATAAAGAAGATTCAAAGAGAGTGAGATGCCAGCTCCTTTCATTCAGTCAGTAGCTTCAAACATTTCTGGTATATGAAAAACATGTTTTTCAATGGCAAAAATCAATGAATATTGTAAATGCACAAACAGTAATATCTCCACATTGCACGGTGCAATTCTGAAATTTTTAGCTTTTTCCTGTTAATCCTAGCATGATAAAGAAGATTCAAAGAGAGTGAGATGCCAGCTCCTTTCATTCAGTCAGTAGCTTCAAACATTTCTGGTATATGAAAAACATGTTTTTCAATGGCAAAAATCAATGAATATTGTAAATGCACAAACAGTAATATCTCCACATTGCAAGGTGCAATTCTGAAATTTTTTGCTTTTTCCTGTTAATCCTAGCATGATAAAGAAGATTCAAAGAGAGTGAGATGCCAGCTCCTTTCATTCAGTCAGTAGCTTCAAACATTTCTGGTATATGAAAAACATGTTTTTCAATGGCAAAAATCAATGAATATTGTAAATGCACAAACAGTAATATCTCCACATTGCAAGGTGCAATTCTGAAATTTTTTGCTTTTTCCTGCTAATCCTAGCATGATAAAGAAGATTCAAAGAGAGTGAGATGCCAGCTCCTTTCATTCAGTCAGTAGCTTCAAACATTTCTGGTATATGAAAAACATGTTTTTCAATGGCAAAAATCAATGAATATTGTAAATGCACAAACAGTAATATCTCCACATTGCACGGTGCAATTCTGAAATTTTTAGCTTTTTCCTGTTAATCCTAGCATGATAAAGAAGATTCAAAGAGAGTGAGATGCCAGCTCCTTTCATTCAGTCAGTAGCTTCAAACATTTCTGGTATATGAAAAACATGTTTTTCAATGGCAAAAATCAATGAATATTGTAAATGCACAAACAGTAATATCTCCACATTGCAAGGTGCAATTCTGAAATTTTTTGCTTTTTCCTGCTAATCCTAGCATGATAAAGAAGATTCAAAGAGAGTGAGATGCCAGCTCCTTTCATTCAGTCAGTAGCTTCAAACATTTCTGGTATATGAAAAACATGTTTTTCAATGGCAAAAATCAATGAATATTGTAAATGCACAAACAGTAATATCTCCACATTGCACGGTGCAATTCTGAAATTTTTAGCTTTTTCCTGTTAATCCTAGCATGATAAAGAAGATTCAAAGAGAGTGAGATGCCAGCTCCTTTCATTCAGTCAGTAGCTTCAAACATTTCTGGTATATGAAAAACATGTTTTTCAATGGCAAAAATCAATGAATATTGTAAATGCACAAACAGTAATATCTCCACATTGCAAGGTGAAATTCTGAAATTTTTTGCTTTTTCCTGTTAATCCTAGCATGATAAAGAAGATTCAAAGAGAGTGAGATGCCAGCTCCTTTCATTCAGTCAGTAGCTTCAAACATTTCTGGTATAAGAAAAACATGTTTTTCAATGGCAAAAATCAATGAATATTGTAAATGCACAAACAGTAATATCTCCACATTGCAAGGTGCAATTCTGAAATTTTTTGCTTTTTCCTGCTAATCCTAGCATGATAAAGAAGATTCAAAGAGAGTGAGATGCCAGCTCCTTTCATTCAGTCAGTAGCTTCAAACATTTCTGGTATATGAAAAACATGTTTTTCAATGGCAAAAATCAATGAATATTGTAAATGCACAAACAGTAATATCTCCACATTGCAAGGTGCAATTCTGAAATTTTTTGCTTTTTCCTGTTAATCCTAGCATGATAAAGAAGATTCAAAGAGAGTGAGATGCCAGCTCCTTTCATTCAGTCAGTAGCTTCAAACATTTCTGGTATATGAAAAACATGTTTTTCAATGGCAAAAATCAATGAATATTGTAAATGCACAAACAGTAATATCTCCACATTGCAAGGTGCAATTCTGAAATTTTTTGCTTTTTCCTGCTAATCCTAGCATGATAAAGAAGATTCAAAGAGAGTGAGATGCCAGCTCCTTTCATTCAGTCAGTAGCTTCAAACATTTCTGGTATATGAAAAACATGTTTTTCAATGGCAAAAATCAATGAATATTGTAAATGCACAAACAGTAATATCTCCACATTGCACGGTGCAATTCTGAAATTTTTAGCTTTTTCCTGTTAATCCTAGCATGATAAAGAAGATTCAAAGAGAGTGAGATGCCAGCTCCTTTCATTCAGTCAGTAGCTTCAAACATTTCTGGTATATGAAAAACGTTTTTCAATGGCAAAAATCAATGAATATTGTAAATGCACAAACAGTAATATCTCCACATTGCAAGGTGCAATTCTGAAATTTTTTGCTTTTTCCTGCTAATCCTAGCATGATAAAGAAGATTCAAAGAGAGTGAGATGCCAGCTCCTTTCATTCAGTCAGTAGCTTCAAACATTTCTGGTATATGAAAAACATGTTTTTCAATGTCAAAAATCAATGAATATTGTAAATGCACAAACAGTAATATCTCCACATTGCAAGGTGCAATTCTGAAATTTTTTGCTTTTTCCTGTTAATCCTAGCATGATAAAGAAGATTCAAAGAGAGTGAGATGCCAGCTCCTTTCATTCAGTCAGTAGCTTCAAACATTTCTGGTATATGAAAAACATGTTTTTCAATGGCAAAAATCAATGAATATTGTAAATGCACAAACAGTAATATCTCCACATTGCAAGGTGCAATTCTGAAATTTTTTGCTTTTTCCTGCTAATCCTAGCATGATAAAGAAGATTCAAAGAGAGTGAGATGCCAGCTCCTTTCATTCAGTCAGTAGCTTCAAACATTTCTGGTATATGAAAAACATGTTTTTCAATGGCAAAAATCAATGAATATTGTAAATGCACAAACAGTAATATCTCCACATTGCACTGTGCAATTCTGAAATTTTTAGCTTTTTCCTGTTAATCCTAGCATGATAAAGAAGATTCAAAGAGAGTGAGATGCCAGCTCCTTTCATTCAGTCAGTAGCTTCAAACATTTCTGGTATATGAAAAACGTTTTTCAATGGCAAAAATCAATGAATATTGTAAATGCACAAACAGTAATATCTCCACATTGCAAGGTGCAATTCTGAAATTTTTTGCTTTTTCCTGCTAATCCTAGCATGATAAAGAAGATTCAAAGAGAGTGAGATGCCAGCTCCTTTCATTCAGTCAGTAGCTTCAAACATTTCTGGTATATGAAAAACATGTTTTTCAATGGCAAAAATCAATGAATATTGTAAATGCACAAACAGTAATATCTCCACATTGCACGGTGCAATTCTGAAATTTTTAGCTTTTTCCTGTTAATCCTAGCATGATAAAGAAGATTCAAAGAGAGTGAGATGCCAGCTCCTTTCATTCAGTCAGTAGCTTCAAACATTTCTGGTATATGAAAAACATGTTTTTCAATGGCAAAAATCAATGAATATTGTAAATGCACAAACAGTAATATCTCCACATTGCAAGGTGCAATTCTGAAATTTTTTGCTTTTTCCTGCTAATCCTAGCATGATAAAGAAGATTCAAAGAGAGTGAGATGCCAGCTCCTTTCATTCAGTCAGTAGCTTCAAACATTTCTGGTATATGAAAAACATGTTTTTCAATGGCAAAAATCAATGAATATTGTAAATGCACAAACAGTAATATCTCCACATTGCAAGGTGCAATTCTGAAATTTTTTGCTTTTTCCTGTTAATCCTAGCATGATAAAGAAGATTCAAAGAGAGTGAGATGCCAGCTCCTTTCATTCAGTCAGTAGCTTCAAACATTTCTGGTATATGAAAAACATGTTTTTCAATGGCAAAAATCAATGAATATTGTAAATGCACAAACAGTAATATCTCCACATTGCAAGGTGCAATTCTGAAATTTTTTGCTTTTTCCTGCTAATCCTAGCATGATAAAGAAGATTCAAAGAGAGTGAGATGCCAGCTCCTTTCATTCAGTCAGTAGCTTCAAACATTTCTGGTATATGAAAAACATGTTTTTCAATGGCAAAAATCAATGAATATTGTAAATGCACAAACAGTAATATCTCCACATTGCACGGTGCAATTCTGAAATTTTTAGCTTTTTCCTGTTAATCCTAGCATGATAAAGAAGATTCAAAGAGAGTGAGATGCCAGCTCCTTTCATTCAGTCAGTAGCTTCAAACATTTCTGGTATATGAAAAACATGTTTTTCAATGGCAAAAATCAATGAATATTGTAAATGCACAAACAGTAATATCTCCACATTGCAAGGTGCAATTCTGAAATTTTTTGCTTTTTCCTGTTAATCCTAGCATGATAAAGAAGATTCAAAGAGAGTGAGATGCCAGCTCCTTTCATTCAGTCAGTAGCTTCAAACATTTCTGGTATATGAAAAACATGTTTTTCAATGGCAAAAATCAATGAATATTGTAAATGCACAAACAGTAATATCTCCACATTGCAAGGTGCAATTCTGAAATTTTTTGCTTTTTCCTGCTAATCCTAGCATGATAAAGAAGATTCAAAGAGAGTGAGATGCCAGCTCCTTTCATTCAGTCAGTAGCTTCAAACATTTCTGGTATATGAAAAACATGTTTTTCAATTGCAAAAATCAATGAATATTGTAAATGCACAAACAGTAATATCTCCACATTGCACGGTGCAATTCTGAAATTTTTAGCTTTTTCCTGTTAATCCTAGCATGATAAAGAAGATTCAAAGAGAGTGAGATGCCAGCTCCTTTCATTCAGTCAGTAGCTTCAAACATTTCTGGTATATGAAAAACATGTTTTTCAATGGCAAAAATCAATGAATATTGTAAATGCACAAACAGTAATATCTCCACATTGCACGGTGCAATTCTGAAATTTTTAGCTTTTTCCTGTTAATCCTAGCATGATAAAGAAGATTCAAAGAGAGTGAGATGCCAGCTCCTTTCATTCAGTCAGTAGCTTCAAACATTTCTGGTATATGAAAAACATGTTTTTCAATGGCAAAAATCAATGAATATTGTAAATGCACAAACAGTAATATCTCCACATTGCAAGGTGCAATTCTGAAATTCTTTGCTTTTTCCTGTTAATCCTAGCATGATAAAGAAGATTCAAAGAGAGTGAGATGCCAGCTCCTTTCATTCAGTCAGTAGCTTCAAACATTTCTGGTATATGAAAAACATGTTTTTCAATGGCAAAAATCAATGAATATTGTAAATGCACAAACAGTAATATCTCCACATTGCAAGGTGCAATTCTGAAATTTTTTGCTTTTTCCTGCTAATCCTAGCATGATAAAGAAGATTCAAAGAGAGTGAGATGCCAGCTCCTTTCATTCAGTCAGTAGCTTCAAACATTTCTGGTATATGAAAAACATGTTTTTCAATGGCAAAAATCAATGAATATTGTAAATGCACAAACAGTAATATCTCCACATTGCACGGTGCAATTCTGAAATTTTTAGCTTTTTCCTGTTAATCCTAGCATGATAAAGAAGATTCAAAGAGAGTGAGATGCCAGCTCCTTTCATTCAGTCAGTAGCTTCAAACATTTCTGGTATATGAAAAACATGTTTTTCAATGGCAAAAATCAATGAATATTGTAAATGCACAAACAGTAATATCTCCACATTGCAAGGTGCAATTCTGAAATTTTTTGCTTTTTCCTGCTAATCCTAGCATGATAAAGAAGATTCAAAGAGAGTGAGATGCCAGCTCCTTTCATTCAGTCAGTAGCTTCAAACATTTCTGGTATATGAAAAACATGTTTTTCAATGGCAAAAATCAATGAATATTGTAAATGCACAAACAGTAATATCTCCACATTGCACGGTGCAATTCTGAAATTTTTAGCTTTTTCCTGTTAATCCTAGCATGATAAAGAAGATTCAAAGAGAGTGAGATGCCAGCTCCTTTCATTCAGTCAGTAGCTTCAAACATTTCTGGTATATGAAAAACATGTTTTTCAATGGCAAAAATCAATGAATATTGTAAATGCACAAACAGTAATATCTCCACATTGCAAGGTGCAATTCTGAAATTTTTTGCTTTTTCCTGTTAATCCTAGCATGATAAAGAAGATTCAAAGAGAGTGAGATGCCAGCTCCTTTCATTCAGTCAGTAGCTTCAAACATTTCTGGTATATGAAAAACATGTTTTTCAATGGCAAAAATCAATGAATATTGTAAATGCACAAACAGTAATATCTCCACATTGCAAGGTGCAATTCTGAAATTTTTTGCTTTTTCCTGCTAATCCTAGCATGATAAAGAAGATTCAAAGAGAGTGAGATGCCAGCTCCTTTCATTCAGTCAGTAGCTTCAAACATTTCTGGTATATGAAAAACATGTTTTTCAATGGCAAAAATCAATGAATATTGTAAATGCACAAACAGTAATATCTCCACATTGCAAGGTGCAATTCTGAAATTTTTTGCTTTTTCCTGCTAATCCTAGCATGATAAAGAAGATTCAAAGAGAGTGAGATGCCAGCTCCTTTCATTCAGTCAGTAGCTTCAAACATTTCTGGTATATGAAAAACATGTTTTTCAATGGCAAAAATCAATGAATATTGTAAATGCACAAACAGTAATATCTCCACATTGCACGGTGCAATTCTGAAATTTTTAGCTTTTTCCTGTTAATCCTAGCATGATAAAGAAGATTCAAAGAGAGTGAGATGCCAGCTCCTTTCATTCAGTCAGTAGCTTCAAACATTTCTGGTATATGAAAAACATGTTTTTCAATGGCAAAAATCAATGAATATTGTAAATGCACAAACAGTAATATCTCCACATTGCAAGGTGCAATTCTGAAATTTTTTGCTTTTTCCTGTTAATCCTAGCATGATAAAGAAGATTCAAAGAGAGTGAGATGCCAGCTCCTTTCATTCAGTCAGTAGCTTCAAACATTTCTGGTATATGAAAAACATGTTTTTCAATGGCAAAAATCAATGAATATTGTAAATGCACAAACAGTAATATCTCCACATTGCAAGGTGCAATTCTGAAATTTTTTGCTTTTTCCTGCTAATCCTAGCATGATAAAGAAGATTCAAAGAGAGTGAGATGCCAGCTCCTTTCATTCAGTCAGTAGCTTCAAACATTTCTGGTATATGAAAAACATGTTTTTCAATGGCAAAAATCAATGAATATTGTAAATGCACAAACAGTAATATCTCCACATTGCACGGTGCAATTCTGAAATTTTTAGCTTTTTCTTGTTAATCCTAGCATGATAAAGAAGATTCAAAGAGAGTGAGATGCCAGCTCCTTTCATTCAGTCAGTAGCTTCAAACATTTCTGGTATATGAAAAACATGTTTTTCAATGGCAAAAATCAATGAATATTGTAAATGCACAAACAGTAATATCTCCACATTGCAAGGTGCAATTCTGAAATTTTTTGCTTTTTCCTGCTAATCCTAGCATGATAAAGAAGATTCAAAGAGAGTGAGATGCCAGCTCCTTTCATTCAGTCAGTAGCTTCAAACATTTCTGGTATATGAAAAACATGTTTTTCAATGGCAAAAATCAATGAATATTGTAAATGCACAAACAGTAATATCTCCACATTGCACGGTGCAATTCTGAAATTTTTAGCTTTTTCCTGTTAATCCTAGCATGATAAAGAAGATTCAAAGAGAGTGAGATGCCAGCTCCTTTCATTCAGTCAGTAGCTTCAAACATTTCTGGTATATGAAAAACATGTTTTTCAATGGCAAAAATCAATGAATATTGTAAATGCACAAACAGTAATATCTCCACATTGCAAGGTGCAATTCTGAAATTTTTTGCTTTTTCCTGTTAATCCTAGCATGATAAAGAAGATTCAAAGAGAGTGAGATGCCAGCTCCTTTCATTCAGTCAGTAGCTTCAAACATTTCTGGTATATGAAAAACATGTTTTTCAATGGCAAAAATCAATGAATATTGTAAATGCACAAACAGTAATATCTCCACATTGCAAGGTGCAATTCTGAAATTTTTTGCTTTTTCCTGCTAATCCTAGCATGATAAAGAAGATTCAAAGAGAGTGAGATGCCAGCTCCTTTCATTCAGTCAGTAGCTTCAAACATTTCTGGTATATGAAAAACATGTTTTTCAATGGCAAAAATCAATGAATATTGTAAATGCACAAACAGTAATATCTCCACATTGCACGGTGCAATTCTGAAATTTTTAGCTTTTTCCTGTTAATCCTAGCATGATAAAGAAGATTCAAAGAGAGTGAGATGCCAGCTCCTTTCATTCAGTCAGTAGCTTCAAACATTTCTGGTATATGAAAAACATGTTTTTCAATGGCAAAAATCAATGAATATTGTAAATGCACAAACAGTAATATCTCCACATTGCAAGGTGCAATTCTGAAATTTTTTGCTTTTTCCTGCTAATCCTAGCATGATAAAGAAGATTCAAAGAGAGTGAGATGCCAGCTCCTTTCATTCAGTCAGTAGCTTCAAACATTTCTGGTATATGAAAAACATGTTTTTCAATGGCAAAAATCAATGAATATTGTAAATGCACAAACAGTAATATCTCCACATTGCACGGTGCAATTCTGAAATTTTTAGCTTTTTCCTGTTAATCCTAGCATGATAAAGAAGATTCAAAGAGAGTGAGATGCCAGCTCCTTTCATTCAGTCAGTAGCTTCAAACATTTCTGGTATATGAAAAACATGTTTTTCAATGGCAAAAATCAATGAATATTGTAAATGCACAAACAGTAATATCTCCACATTGCAAGGTGCAATTCTGAAATTTTTTGCTTTTTCCTGCTAATCCTAGCATGATAAAGAAGATTCAAAGAGAGTGAGATGCCAGCTCCTTTCATTCAGTCAGTAGCTTCAAACATTTCTGGTATATGAAAAACATGTTTTTCAATGGCAAAAATCAATGAATATTGTAAATGCACAAACAGTAATATCTCCACATTGCACGGTGCAATTCTGAAATTTTTAGCTTTTTCCTGTTAATCCTAGCATGATAAAGAAGATTCAAAGAGAGTGAGATGCCAGCTCCTTTCATTCAGTCAGTAGCTTCAAACATTTCTGGTATATGAAAAACATGTTTTTCAATGGCAAAAATCAATGAATATTGTAAATGCACAAACAGTAATATCTCCACATTGCAAGGTGCAATTCTGAAATTTTTTGCTTTTCCTGTTAATCCTAGCATGATAAAGAAGATTCAAAGAGAGTGAGATGCCAGCTCCTTTCATTCAGTCAGTAGCTTCAAACATTTCTGGTATATGAAAAACATGTTTTTCAATGGCAAAAATCAATGAATATTGTAAATGCACAAACAGTAATATCTCCACATTGCAAGGTGCAATTCTGAAATTTTTTGCTTTTTCCTGCTAATCCTAGCATGATAAAGAAGATTCAAAGAGAGTGAGATGCCAGCTCCTTTCATTCAGTCAGTAGCTTCAAACATTTCTGGTATATGAAAAACATGTTTTTCAATGGCAAAAATCAATGAATATTGTAAATGCACAAACAGTAATATCTCCACATTGCACGGTGCAATTCTGAAATTTTTAGCTTTTTCCTGTTAATCCTAGCATGATAAAGAAGATTCAAAGAGAGTGAGATGCCAGCTCCTTTCATTCAGTCAGTAGCTTCAAACATTTCTGGTATATGAAAAACATGTTTTTCAATGGCAAAAATCAATGAATATTGTAAATGCACAAACAGTAATATCTCCACATTGCAAGGTGCAATTCTGAAATTTTTTGCTTTTTCCTGCTAATCCTAGCATGATAAAGAAGATTCAAAGAGAGTGAGATGCCAGCTCCTTTCATTCAGTCAGTAGCTTCAAACATTTCTGGTATATGAAAAACATGTTTTTCAATGGCAAAAATCAATGAATATTGTAAATGCACAAACAGTAATATCTCCACATTGCACGGTGCAATTCTGAAATTTTTAGCTTTTTCCTGTTAATCCTAGCATGATAAAGAAGATTCAAAGAGAGTGAGATGCCAGCTCCTTTCATTCAGTCAGTAGCTTCAAACATTTCTGGTATATGAAAAACATGTTTTTCAATGGCAAAAATCAATGAATATTGTAAATGCACAAACAGTAATATCTCCACATTGCAAGGTGCAATTCTGAAATTTTTTGCTTTTTCCTGCTAATCCTAGCATGATAAAGAAGATTCAAAGAGAGTGAGATGCCAGCTCCTTTCATTCAGTCAGTAGCTTCAAACATTTCTGGTATATGAAAAACATGTTTTTCAATGGCAAAAATCAATGAATATTGTAAATGCACAAACAGTAATATCTCCACATTGCACGGTGCAATTCTGAAATTTTTAGCTTTTTCCTGTTAATCCTAGCATGATAAAGAAGATTCAAAGAGAGTGAGATGCCAGCTCCTTTCATTCAGTCAGTAGCTTCAAACATTTCTGGTATATGAAAAACATGTTTTTCAATGGCAAAAATCAATGAATATTGTAAATGCACAAACAGTAATATCTCCACATTGCAAGGTGCAATTCTGAAATTTTTTGCTTTTTCCTGCTAATCCTAGCATGATAAAGAAGATTCAAAGAGAGTGAGATGCCAGCTCCTTTCATTCAGTCAGTAGCTTCAAACATTTCTGGTATATGAAAAACATGTTTTTCAATGGCAAAAATCAATGAATATTGTAAATGCACAAACAGGTAATATCTCCACATTGCACGGTGCAATTCTGAAATTTTTAGCTTTTCCTGTTAATCCTAGCATGATAAAGAAGATTCAAAGAGAGTGAGATGCCAGCTCCTTTCATTCAGTCAGTAGCTTCAAACATTTCTGGTATATGAAAACATGTTTTTCAATGGCAAAAATCAATGAATATTGTAAATGCACAAACAGTAATATCTCCACATTGCAAGGTGCAATTCTGAAATTTTTTGCTTTTTCCTGCTTTTAAACCTAGCATGATAAAGAAGATTCAAAGAGAGTGAGATGCCAGCTCCTTCATTCAGTCAGTAGCTTCAAACATTTCTGGTATATGAAAAACATGTTTTTCAATGGCAAAAATCAATGAATATTGTAAATGCACAAACAGTATATCTCCATGCACGGTGCAATTTCTGAAATTTTAGCTTTTCCTGTTAATCCTAGCATGATAAAGAAGATTCAAAGGAGATGAGATGCCATTTCAGTCAGTAGCTTTCAACTTTTCTGGTATATGAAAACATGTTTTTCAATGGCAAAAATCAATGAATATTGTAAATGCACAAACAGTATATCTCATTTAACTTTCATTCATTCAGTAGCTTCAAACATTTCTGGTATATGAAAAACATGTTTTTCAATGGCAAAATCAATGAATATTGTAAATGCACAAACAGTAATATCTCCACATTGCACGGTGCAATTCTGAAATTTTTAGCTTTTTCCTGTTAATCCTAGCATGATAAAGAAGATTCAAAGAGAGTGAGATGCCA
>NW_027367301.1:0-59563 GCF_046119375.1 Phyllobates terribilis | reverse complement strand
CTTTAATGCAGTTTCTAAAATCAGAAAGAATTGAATTCAATGTTTTTTGTTCATTTTGCTTGTTTGTCGGATTTTGGGATGGACTCTTTGGCTCTGCTTTTCTTCTCCTCATTGGATTTTTCATCTTCAAAGTTGCAGAAGCCAGATTACAAGCTCATTTTGGTTCAACTTCAGCAACTGTGCATTGCATTGCCATGTAATGTGATGCAATGCTATCTTTCTAGCTCTCCCTTTCTACTTCCTTTTGGATAAACAGACATATTAGGCAAGCATTTTGGAGCTTTCACCTAAATAACTACAGGTGGTGAGATAAGCTGCACAATATAATTGACCTTTCAGTATATTGTTGCACACACACCATCTATTTAGCAAATGCCCTTGTTATCAACAGCAGCCTTTTAAACTCACCCGAGCTAACAGGTATGTGCGCTGGTTACACTGCTGCGCTTAAAATTTCTTTTTTGGTTTGCTACAATGCCTTTTCTGAAACGTTGTCTCCTTCTGCTGGAACACTGACTTCTTTCATTTAATGCCTGCAGACTATAAAAGAGAACCCAACCCAAAAAGTTTGGTTGATTAGTCTGTGGCATTCTGTTAAACTGTTGCTTATGGCGGTCTCTGTGAGCTTCTCAGCGACATTCAGCCAGCCAGGTATCCTGCCTGCAGTAGATGGAATGTGGCAATGGAACGCTGGCTGCGCGTGTCATAATAGGCTCTGAGCCTTTATATAACTGTGCACAGCAGCAGCCACCTTCAGTCTGCTGCTGGACAGCCAGCAGCAGCAGCAGCAGGAGAGGTATGTAATCAGGAGCCCTCCTGCTAAGGGTAGACAGCTGCTCGTTCCACCCCACCCCCCGCCTTAATTGGTTCTCCTCCCTTCCAACGGTGTTGAGGCGGGTGGGAACAGCAGGGGGTGAAGGTGCTGTGTTTAAAGAGGTGGAGTTATGCAGATCTAAAACGCGTGGATTGCAGCAGCAGCAAGCCGAAAAGTGCAGGCATGTAAGGGATCTAGAGGTTGACAACATGTCTTCTTAACGGGAGTCCAGGAGCTCATCTCCACAAATGGACTTTTTAGGATCCTTGGGTGGCTCCGTAGTTTGAAACCAATTCTGGTTATCGCTTCTCGGCCTTTTGGCTAAGATCAAGTGTAGTATCTGTTCTTATCAGTTTAATATCTGATACGTCCCCTATCTGGGGACCATATATTAAATGGATTTTTAGAACAGGGAGATGGAAAAAGAGCTTGCTCTGTCCACTCCACGCATTGACCTGGTATTGCAGTATCTCCAGGACCGGTGCACCCCTTCTTTAATGCAGTTTCTAAAATCAGAAAGAATTGAATTCAATGTTTTTTGTTCATTTTGCTTGTTTGTCGGATTTTGGGATGGACTCTTTGGCTCTGCTTTTCTTCTCCTCATTGGATTTTTCATCTTCAAAGTTGCAGAAGCCAGATTACAAGCTCATTTTGGTTCAACTTCAGCAACTGTGCATTGCATTGCCATGTAATGTGATGCAATGCTATCTTTCTAGCTCTCCCTTTCTACTTCCTTTTGGATAAACAGACATATTAGGCAAGCATTTTGGAGCTTTCACCTAAATAACTACAGGTGGTGAGATAAGCTGCACAATATAATTGACCTTTCAGTATATTGTTGCACACACACCATCTATTTAGCAAATGCCCTTGTTATCAACAGCAGCCTTTTAAACTCACCCGAGCTAACAGGTATGTGCGCTGGTTACACTGCTGCGCTTAAAATTTCTTTTTTGGTTTGCTACAATGCCTTTTCTGAAACGTTGTCTCCTTCTGCTGGAACACTGACTTCTTTCATTTAATGCCTGCAGACTATAAAAGAGAACCCAACCCAAAAAGTTTGGTTGATTAGTCTGTGGCATTCTGTTAAACTGTTGCTTATGGCGGTCTCTGTGAGCTTCTCAGCGACATTCAGCCAGCCAGGTATCCTGCCTGCAGTAGATGGAATGTGGCAATGGAACGCTGGCTGCGCGTGTCATAATAGGCTCTGAGCCTTTATATAACTGTGCACAGCAGCAGCCACCTTCAGTCTGCTGCTGGACAGCCAGCAGCAGCAGCAGCAGGAGAGGTATGTAATCAGGAGCCCTCCTGCTAAGGGTAGACAGCTGCTCGTTCCACCCCACCCCCGCCTTAATTGGTTCTCCTCCCTTCCAACGGTGTTGAGGCGGGTGGGAACAGCAGGGGGTGAAGGTGCTGTGTTTAAAGAGGTGGAGTTATGCAGATCTAAAACGCGTGGATTGCAGCAGCAGCAAGCCGAAAAGTGCAGGCATGTAAGGGATCTAGAGGTTGACAACATGTCTTCTTAACGGGAGTCCAGGAGCTCATCTCCACAAATGGACTTTTTAGGATCCTTGGGTGGCTCCGTAGTTTGAAACCAATTCTGGTTATCGCTTCTCGGCCTTTTGGCTAAGATCAAGTGTAGTATCTGTTCTTATCAGTTTAATATCTGATACGTCCCCTATCTGGGGACCATATATTAAATGGATTTTTAGAACAGGGAGATGGAAAAAGAGCTTGCTCTGTCCACTCCACGCATTGACCTGGTATTGCAGTATCTCCAGGACCGGTGCACCCCTTCTTTAATGCAGTTTCTAAAATCAGAAAGAATTGAATTCAATGTTTTTTGTTCATTTTGCTTGTTTGTCGGATTTTGGGATGGACTCTTTGGCTCTGCTTTTCTTCTCCTCATTGGATTTTTCATCTTCAAAGTTGCAGAAGCCAGATTACAAGCTCATTTTGGTTCAACTTCAGCAACTGTGCATTGCATTGCCATGTAATGTGATGCAATGCTATCTTTCTAGCTCTCCCTTTCTACTTCCTTTTGGATAAACAGACATATTAGGCAAGCATTTTGGAGCTTTCACCTAAATAACTACAGGTGGTGAGATAAGCTGCACAATATAATTGACCTTTCAGTATATTGTTGCACACACACCATCTATTTAGCAAATGCCCTTGTTATCAACAGCAGCCTTTTAAACTCACCCGAGCTAACAGGTATGTGCGCTGGTTACACTGCTGCGCTTAAAATTTCTTTTTTGGTTTGCTACAATGCCTTTTCTGAAACGTTGTCTCCTTCTGCTGGAACACTGACTTCTTTCATTTAATGCCTGCAGACTATAAAAGAGAACCCAACCCAAAAAGTTTGGTTGATTAGTCTGTGGCATTCTGTTAAACTGTTGCTTATGGCGGTCTCTGTGAGCTTCTCAGCGACATTCAGCCAGCCAGGTATCCTGCCTGCAGTAGATGGAATGTGGCAATGGAACGCTGGCTGCGCGTGTCATAATAGGCTCTGAGCCTTTATATAACTGTGCACAGCAGCAGCCACCTTCAGTCTGCTGCTGGACAGCCAGCAGCAGCAGCAGCAGGAGAGGTATGTAATCAGGAGCCCTCCTGCTAAGGGTAGACAGCTGCTCGTTCCACCCCACCCCCCGCCTTAATTGGTTCTCCTCCCTTCCAACGGTGTTGAGGCGGGTGGGAACAGCAGGGGGTGAAGGTGCTGTGTTTAAAGAGGTGGAGTTATGCAGATCTAAAACGCGTGGATTGCAGCAGCAGCAAGCCGAAAAGTGCAGGCATGTAAGGGATCTAGAGGTTGACAACATGTCTTCTTAACGGGAGTCCAGGAGCTCATCTCCACAAATGGACTTTTTAGGA
This sequence comes from Phyllobates terribilis, assembly GCF_046119375.1. Classification (NCBI taxonomy): domain Eukaryota; kingdom Metazoa; phylum Chordata; class Amphibia; order Anura; family Dendrobatidae; genus Phyllobates; species Phyllobates terribilis. The sequence goes on along the minus strand of NW_027367301.1, from coordinate 55,875 downwards.
TCCTTGGGTGGCTCCGTAGTTTGAAACCAATTCTGGTTATCGCTTCTCGGCCTTTTGGCTAAGATCAAGTGTAGTATCTGTTCTTATCAGTTTAATATCTGATACGTCCCTATCTGGGGACCATATATTAAATGGATTTTTTAGAACAGGGAGATGGAAAAAGAGCTTGCTCTGTCCACTCCACGCATTGACCTGGTATTGCAGTATCTCCAGGACCGGTGCACCCCTTCTTTAATGCAGTTTCTAAAATCAGAAAGAATTGAATTCAATGTTTTTTGTTCATTTTGCTTGTTTGTCGGATTTTGGGATGGACTCTTTGGCTCTGCTTTTCTTCTCCTCATTGGATTTTTCATCTTCAAAGTTGCAGAAGCCAGATTACAAGCTCATTTTGGTTCAACTTCAGCAACTGTGCATTGCATTGCCATGTAATGTGATGCAATGCTATCTTTCTAGCTCTCCCTTTCTACTTCCTTTTGGATAAACAGACATATTAGGCAAGCATTTTGGAGCTTTCACCTAAATAACTACAGGTGGTGAGATAAGCTGCACAATATAATTGACCTTTCAGTATATTGTTGCACACACACCATCTATTTAGCAAATGCCCTTGTTATCAACAGCAGCCTTTTAAACTCACCCGAGCTAACAGGTATGTGCGCTGGTTACACTGCTGCGCTTAAAATTTCTTTTTTGGTTTGCTACAATGCCTTTTCTGAAACGTTGTCTCCTTCTGCTGGAACACTGACTTCTTTCATTTAATGCCTGCAGACTATAAAAGAGAACCCAACCCAAAAAGTTTGGTTGATTAGTCTGTGGCATTCTGTTAAACTGTTGCTTATGGCGGTCTCTGTGAGCTTCTCAGCGACATTCAGCCAGCCAGGTATCCTGCCTGCAGTAGATGGAATGTGGCAATGGAACGCTGGCTGCGCGTGTCATAATAGGCTCTGAGCCTTTATATAACTGTGCACAGCAGCAGCCACCTTCAGTCTGCTGCTGGACAGCCAGCAGCAGCAGCAGCAGGAGAGGTATGTAATCAGGAGCCCTCCTGCTAAGGGTAGACAGCTGCTCGTTCCACCCCACCCCCCGCCTTAATTGGTTCTCCTCCCTTCCAACGGTGTTGAGGCGGGTGGGAACAGCAGGGGGTGAAGGTGCTGTGTTTAAAGAGGTGGAGTTATGCAGATCTAAAACGCGTGGATTGCAGCAGCAGCAAGCCGAAAAGTGCAGGCATGTAAGGGATCTAGAGGTTGACAACATGTCTTCTTAACGGGAGTCCAGGAGCTCATCTCCACAAATGGACTTTTTAGGATCCTTGGGTGGCTCCGTAGTTTGAAACCAATTCTGGTTATCGCTTCTCGGCCTTTTGGCTAAGATCAAGTGTAGTATCTGTTCTTATCAGTTTAATATCTGATACGTCCCCTATCTGGGGACCATATATTAAATGGATTTTTAGAACAGGGAGATGGAAAAAGAGCTTGCTCTGTCCACTCCACGCATTGACCTGGTATTGCAGTATCTCCAGGACCGGTGCACCCCTTCTTTAATGCAGTTTCTAAAATCAGAAAGAATTGAATTCAATGTTTTTTGTTCATTTTGCTTGTTTGTCGGATTTTGGGATGGACTCTTTGGCTCTGCTTTTCTTCTCCTCATTGGATTTTTCATCTTCAAAGTTGCAGAAGCCAGATTACAAGCTCATTTTGGTTCAACTTCAGCAACTGTGCATTGCATTGCCATGTAATGTGATGCAATGCTATCTTTCTAGCTCTCCCTTTCTACTTCCTTTTGGATAAACAGACATATTAGGCAAGCATTTTGGAGCTTTCACCTAAATAACTACAGGTGGTGAGATAAGCTGCACAATATAATTGACCTTTCAGTATATTGTTGCACACACACCATCTATTTAGCAAATGCCCTTGTTATCAACAGCAGCCTTTTAAACTCACCCGAGCTAACAGGTATGTGCGCTGGTTACACTGCTGCGCTTAAAATTTCTTTTTTGGTTTGCTACAATGCCTTTTCTGAAACGTTGTCTCCTTCTGCTGGAACACTGACTTCTTTCATTTAATGCCTGCAGACTATAAAAGAGAACCCAACCCAAAAAGTTTGGTTGATTAGTCTGTGGCATTCTGTTAAACTGTTGCTTATGGCGGTCTCTGTGAGCTTCTCAGCGACATTCAGCCAGCCAGGTATCCTGCCTGCAGTAGATGGAATGTGGCAATGGAACGCTGGCTGCGCGTGTCATAATAGGCTCTGAGCCTTTATATAACTGTGCACAGCAGCAGCCACCTTCAGTCTGCTGCTGGACAGCCAGCAGCAGCAGCAGCAGGAGAGGTATGTAATCAGGAGCCCTCCTGCTAAGGGTAGACAGCTGCTCGTTCCACCCCACCCCCCGCCTTAATTGGTTCTCCTCCCTTCCAACGGTGTTGAGGCGGGTGGGAACAGCAGGGGGTGAAGGTGCTGTGTTTAAAGAGGTGGAGTTATGCAGATCTAAACGCGTGGATTGCAGCAGCAGCAAGCCGAAAAGTGCAGGCATGTAAGGGATCTAGAGGTTGACAACATGTCTTCTTAACGGGAGTCCAGGAGCTCATCTCCACAAATGGACTTTTTAGGATCCTTGGGTGGCTCCGTAGTTTGAAACCAATTCTGGTTATCGCTTCTCGGCCTTTTGGCTAAGATCAAGTGTAGTATCTGTTCTTATCAGTTTAATATCTGATACGTCCCCTATCTGGGGACCATATATTAAATGGATTTTTAGAACAGGGAGATGGAAAAAGAGCTTGCTCTGTCCACTCCACGCATTGACCTGGTATTGCAGTATCTCCAGGACCGGTGCACCCCTTCTTTAATGCAGTTTCTAAAATCAGAAAGAATTGAATTCAATGTTTTTTGTTCATTTTGCTTGTTTGTCGGATTTTGGGATGGACTCTTTGGCTCTGCTTTTCTTCTCCTCATTGGATTTTTCATCTTCAAAGTTGCAGAAGCCAGATTACAAGCTCATTTTGGTTCAACTTCAGCAACTGTGCATTGCATTGCCATGTAATGTGATGCAATGCTATCTTTCTAGCTCTCCCTTTCTACTTCCTTTTGGATAAACAGACATATTAGGCAAGCATTTTGGAGCTTTCACCTAAATAACTACAGGTGGTGAGATAAGCTGCACAATATAATTGACCTTTCAGTATATTGTTGCACACACACCATCTATTTAGCAAATGCCCTTGTTATCAACAGCAGCCTTTTAAACTCACCCGAGCTAACAGGTATGTGCGCTGGTTACACTGCTGCGCTTAAAATTTCTTTTTTGGTTTGCTACAATGCCTTTTCTGAAACGTTGTCTCCTTCTGCTGGAACACTGACTTCTTTCATTTAATGCCTGCAGACTATAAAAGAGAACCCAACCCAAAAAGTTTGGTTGATTAGTCTGTGGCATTCTGTTAAACTGTTGCTTATGGCGGTCTCTGTGAGCTTCTCAGCGACATTCAGCCAGCCAGGTATCCTGCCTGCAGTAGATGGAATGTGGCAATGGAACGCTGGCTGCGCGTGTCATAATAGGCTCTGAGCCTTTATATAACTGTGCACAGCAGCAGCCACCTTCAGTCTGCTGCTGGACAGCCAGCAGCAGCAGCAGCAGGAGAGGTATGTAATCAGGAGCCCTCCTGCTAAGGGTAGACAGCTGCTCGTTCCACCCCACCCCCCGCCTTAATTGGTTCTCCTCCCTTCCAACGGTGTTGAGGCGGGTGGGAACAGCAGGGGGTGAAGGTGCTGTGTTTAAAGAGGTGGAGTTATGCAGATCTAAAACGCGTGGATTGCAGCAGCAGCAAGCCGAAAAGTGCAGGCATGTAAGGGATCTAGAGGTTGACAACATGTCTTCTTAACGGGAGTCCAGGAGCTCATCTCCACAAATGGACTTTTTAGGATCCTTGGGTGGCTCCGTAGTTTGAAACCAATTCTGGTTATCGCTTCTCGGCCTTTTGGCTAAGATCAAGTGTAGTATCTGTTCTTATCAGTTTAATATCTGATACGTCCCCTATCTGGGGACCATATATTAAATGGATTTTTAGAACAGGGAGATGGAAAAAGAGCTTGCTCTGTCCACTCCACGCATTGACCTGGTATTGCAGTATCTCCAGGACCGGTGCACCCCTTCTTTAATGCAGTTTCTAAAATCAGAAAGAATTGAATTCAATGTTTTTTGTTCATTTTGCTTGTTTGTCGGATTTTGGGATGGACTCTTTGGCTCTGCTTTTCTTCTCCTCATTGGATTTTTCATCTTCAAAGTTGCAGAAGCCAGATTACAAGCTCATTTTGGTTCAACTTCAGCAACTGTGCATTGCATTGCCATGTAATGTGATGCAATGCTATCTTTCTAGCTCTCCCTTTCTACTTCCTTTTGGATAAACAGACATATTAGGCAAGCATTTTGGAGCTTTCACCTAAATAACTACAGGTGGTGAGATAAGCTGCACAATATAATTGACCTTTCAGTATATTGTTGCACACACACCATCTATTTAGCAAATGCCCTTGTTATCAACAGCAGCCTTTTAACTCACCCGAGCTAACAGGTATGTGCGCTGGTTACACTGCTGCGCTTAAAATTTCTTTTTTGGTTGCTACAATGCCTTTTCTGAAACGTTGTCTCCTTCTGCTGGAACACTGACTTCTTTCATTTAATGCCTGCAGACTATAAAAGAGAACCCAACCCAAAAAGTTTGGTTGATTAGTCTGTGGCATTCTGTTAAACTGTTGCTTATGGCGGTCTCTGTGAGCTTCTCAGCGACATTCAGCCAGCCAGGTATCCTGCCTGCAGTAGATGGAATGTGGCAATGGAACGCTGGCTGCGCGTGTCATAATAGGCTCTGAGCCTTTATATAACTGTGCACAGCAGCAGCCACCTTCAGTCTGCTGCTGGACAGCCAGCAGCAGCAGCAGCAGGAGAGGTATGTAATCAGGAGCCCTCCTGCTAAGGGTAGACAGCTGCTCGTTCCACCCCACCCCCCGCCTTAATTGGTTCTCCTCCCTTCCAACGGTGTTGAGGCGGGTGGGAACAGCAGGGGGTGAAGGTGCTGTGTTTAAAGAGGTGGAGTTATGCAGATCTAAAACGCGTGGATTGCAGCAGCAGCAAGCCGAAAAGTGCAGGCATGTAAGGGATCTAGAGGTTGACAACATGTCTTCTTAACGGGAGTCCAGGAGCTCATCTCCACAAATGGACTTTTTAGGATCCTTGGGTGGCTCCGTAGTTTGAAACCAATTCTGGTTATCGCTTCTCGGCCTTTTGGCTAAGATCAAGTGTAGTATCTGTTCTTATCAGTTTAATATCTGATACGTCCCCTATCTGGGGACCATATATTAAATGGATTTTTAGAACAGGGAGATGGAAAAAGAGCTTGCTCTGTCCACTCCACGCATTGACCTGGTATTGCAGTATCTCCAGGACCGGTGCACCCCTTCTTTAATGCAGTTTCTAAAATCAGAAAGAATTGAATTCAATGTTTTTTGTTCATTTTGCTTGTTTGTCGGATTTTGGGATGGACTCTTTGGCTCTGCTTTTCTTCTCCTCATTGGATTTTCATCTTCAAAGTTGCAGAAGCCAGATTACAAGCTCATTTTGGTTCAACTTCAGCAACTGTGCATTGCATTGCCATGTAATGTGATGCAATGCTATCTTTCTAGCTCTCCCTTTCTACTTCCTTTTGGATAAACAGACATATTAGGCAAGCATTTTGGAGCTTTCACCTAAATAACTACAGGTGGTGAGATAAGCTGCACAATATAATTGACCTTTCAGTATATTGTTGCACACACACCATCTATTTAGCAAATGCCCTTGTTATCAACAGCAGCCTTTTAAACTCACCCGAGCTAACAGGTATGTGCGCTGGTTACACTGCTGCGCTTAAAATTTCTTTTTTGGTTTGCTACAATGCCTTTTCTGAAACGTTGTCTCCTTCTGCTGGAACACTGACTTCTTTCATTTAATGCCTGCAGACTATAAAAGAGAACCCAACCCAAAAAGTTTGGTTGATTAGTCTGTGGCATTCTGTTAAACTGTTGCTTATGGCGGTCTCTGTGAGCTTCTCAGCGACATTCAGCCAGCCAGGTATCCTGCCTGCAGTAGATGGAATGTGGCAATGGAACGCTGGCTGCGCGTGTCATAATAGGCTCTGAGCCTTTATATAACTGTGCACAGCAGCAGCCACCTTCAGTCTGCTGCTGGACAGCCAGCAGCAGCAGCAGCAGGAGAGGTATGTAATCAGGAGCCCTCCTGCTAAGGGTAGACAGCTGCTCGTTCCACCCCACCCCCCGCCTTAATTGGTTCTCCTCCCTTCCAACGGTGTTGAGGCGGGTGGGAACAGCAGGGGGTGAAGGTGCTGTGTTTAAAGAGGTGGAGTTATGCAGATCTAAAACGCGTGGATTGCAGCAGCAGCAAGCCGAAAAGTGCAGGCATGTAAGGGATCTAGAGGTTGACAACATGTCTTCTTAACGGGAGTCCAGGAGCTCATCTCCACAAATGGACTTTTTAGGATCCTTGGGTGGCTCCGTAGTTTGAAACCAATTCTGGTTATCGCTTCTCGGCCTTTTGGCTAAGATCAAGTGTAGTATCTGTTCTTATCAGTTTAATATCTGATACGTCCCCTATCTGGGGACCATATATTAAATGGATTTTTAGAACAGGGAGATGGAAAAAGAGCTTGCTCTGTCCACTCCACGCATTGACCTGGTATTGCAGTATCTCCAGGACCGGTGCACCCCTTCTTTAATGCAGTTTCTAAAATCAGAAAGAATTGAATTCAATGTTTTTTGTTCATTTTGCTTGTTTGTCGGATTTTGGGATGGACTCTTTGGCTCTGCTTTTCTTCTCCTCATTGGATTTTTCATCTTCAAAGTTGCAGAAGCCAGATTACAAGCTCATTTTGGTTCAACTTCAGCAACTGTGCATTGCATTGCCATGTAATGTGATGCAATGCTATCTTTCTAGCTCTCCCTTTCTACTTCCTTTTGGATAAACAGACATATTAGGCAAGCATTTTGGAGCTTTCACCTAAATAACTACAGGTGGTGAGATAAGCTGCACAATATAATTGACCTTTCAGTATATTGTTGCACACACACCATCTATTTAGCAAATGCCCTTGTTATCAACAGCAGCCTTTTAAACTCACCCGAGCTAACAGGTATGTGCGCTGGTTACACTGCTGCGCTTAAAATTTCTTTTTTGGTTTGCTACAATGCCTTTTTCTGAAACGTTGTCTCCTTCTGCTGGAACACTGACTTCTTTCATTTAATGCCTGCAGACTATAAAAGAGAACCCAACCCAAAAAGTTTGGTTGATTAGTCTGTGGCATTCTGTTAAACTGTTGCTTATGGCGGTCTCTGTGAGCTTCTCAGCGACATTCAGCCAGCCAGGTATCCTGCCTGCAGTAGATGGAATGTGGCAATGGAACGCTGGCTGCGCGTGTCATAATAGGCTCTGAGCCTTTATATAACTGTGCACAGCAGCAGCCACCTTCAGTCTGCTGCTGGACAGCCAGCAGCAGCAGCAGCAGGAGAGGTATGTAATCAGGAGCCCTCCTGCTAAGGGTAGACAGCTGCTCGTTCCACCCCACCCCCCGCCTTAATTGGTTCTCCTCCCTTCCAACGGTGTTGAGGCGGGTGGGAACAGCAGGGGGTGAAGGTGCTGTGTTTAAAGAGGTGGAGTTATGCAGATCTAAAACGCGTGGATTGCAGCAGCAGCAAGCCGAAAAGTGCAGGCATGTAAGGGATCTAGAGGTTGACAACATGTCTTCTTAACGGGAGTCCAGGAGCTCATCTCCACAAATGGACTTTTTAGGATCCTTGGGTGGCTCCGTAGTTTGAAACCAATTCTGGTTATCGCTTCTCGGCCTTTTGGCTAAGATCAAGTGTAGTATCTGTTCTTATCAGTTTAATATCTGATACGTCCCCTATCTGGGGACCATATATTAAATGGATTTTTAGAACAGGGAGATGGAAAAAGAGCTTGCTCTGTCCACTCCACGCATTGACCTGGTATTGCAGTATCTCCAGGACCGGTGCACCCCTTCTTTAATGCAGTTTCTAAAATCAGAAAGAATTGAATTCAATGTTTTTTGTTCATTTTGCTTGTTTGTCGGATTTTGGGATGGACTCTTTGGCTCTGCTTTTCTTCTCCTCATTGGATTTTTCATCTTCAAAGTTGCAGAAGCCAGATTACAAGCTCATTTTGGTTCAACTTCAGCAACTGTGCATTGCATTGCCATGTAATGTGATGCAATGCTATCTTTCTAGCTCTCCCTTTCTACTTCCTTTTGGATAAACAGACATATTAGGCAAGCATTTTGGAGCTTTCACCTAAATAACTACAGGTGGTGAGATAAGCTGCACAATATAATTGACCTTTCAGTATATTGTTGCACACACACCATCTATTTAGCAAATGCCCTTGTTATCAACAGCAGCCTTTTAAACTCACCCGAGCTAACAGGTATGTGCGCTGGTTACACTGCTGCGCTTAAATTTCTTTTTTGGTTTGCTACAATGCCTTTTCTGAAACGTTGTCTCCTTCTGCTGGAACACTGACTTCTTTCATTTAATGCCTGCAGACTATAAAAGAGAACCCAACCCAAAAAGTTTGGTTGATTAGTCTGTGGCATTCTGTTAAACTGTTGCTTATGGCGGTCTCTGTGAGCTTCTCAGCGACATTCAGCCAGCCAGGTATCCTGCCTGCAGTAGATGGAATGTGGCAATGGAACGCTGGCTGCGCGTGTCATAATAGGCTCTGAGCCTTTATATAACTGTGCACAGCAGCAGCCACCTTCAGTCTGCTGCTGGACAGCCAGCAGCAGCAGCAGCAGGAGAGGTATGTAATCAGGAGCCCTCCTGCTAAGGGTAGACAGCTGCTCGTTCACCCCACCCCCGCCTTAATTGGTTCTCCTCCCTTCCAACGGTGTTGAGGCGGGTGGGAACAGCAGGGGGTGAAGGTGCTGTGTTTAAGAGGTGGAGTTATGCAGATCTAAAACGCGTGGATTGCAGCAGCAGCAAGCCGAAAAGTGCAGGCATGTAAGGGATCTAGAGGTTGACAACATGTCTTCTTAACGGGAGTCCAGGAGCTCATCTCCACAAATGGACTTTTTAGGATCCTTGGGTGGCTCCGTAGTTTGAAACCAATTCTGGTTATCGCTTCTCGGCCTTTTGGCTAAGATCAAGTGTAGTATCTGTTCTTATCAGTTTAATATCTGATACGTCCCCTATCTGGGGACCATATATTAAATGGATTTTTAGAACAGGGAGATGGAAAAAGAGCTTGCTCTGTCCACTCCACGCATTGACCTGGTATTGCAGTATCTCCAGGACCGGTGCACCCCTTCTTTAATGCAGTTTCTAAAATCAGAAAGAATTGAATTCAATGTTTTTTGTTCATTTTGCTTGTTTGTCGGATTTTGGGATGGACTCTTTGGCTCTGCTTTTCTTCTCCTCATTGGATTTTTCATCTTCAAAGTTGCAGAAGCCAGATTACAAGCTCATTTTGGTTCAACTTCAGCAACTGTGCATTGCATTGCCATGTAATGTGATGCAATGCTATCTTTCTAGCTCTCCCTTTCTACTTCCTTTTGGATAAACAGACATATTAGGCAAGCATTTTGGAGCTTTCACCTAAATAAATACAGGTGGTGAGATAAGCTGCACAATATAATTGACCTTTCAGTATATTGTTGCACACACACCATCTATTTAGCAAATGCCCTTGTTATCAACAGCAGCCTTTTAAACTCACCCGAGCTAACAGGTATGTGCGCTGGTTACACTGCTGCGCTTAAAATTTCTTTTTTGGTTTGCTACAATGCCTTTTCTGAAACGTTGTCTCCTTCTGCTGGAACACTGACTTCTTTCATTTAATGCCTGCAGACTATAAAAGAGAACCCAACCCAAAAAGTTTGGTTGATTAGTCTGTGGCATTCTGTTAAACTGTTGCTTATGGCGGTCTCTGTGAGCTTCTCAGCGACATTCAGCCAGCAGGTATCCTGCCTGCAGTAGATGGAATGTGGCAATGGAACGCTGGCTGCGCGTGTCATAATAGGCTCTGAGCCTTTATATAACTGTGCACAGCAGCAGCCACCTTCAGTCTGCTGCTGGACAGCCAGCAGCAGCAGCAGCAGGAGAGGTATGTAATCAGGAGCCCTCCTGCTAAGGGTAGACAGCTGCTCGTTCCACCCCACCCCCCGCCTTAATTGGTTCTCCTCCCTTCCAACGGTGTTGAGGCGGGTGGGAACAGCAGGGGGTGAAGGTGCTGTGTTTAAAGAGGTGGAGTTATGCAGATCTAAAACGCGTGGATTGCAGCAGCAGCAAGCCGAAAAGTGCAGGCATGTAAGGGATCTAGAGGTTGACAACATGTCTTCTTAACGGGAGTCCAGGAGCTCATCTCCACAAATGGACTTTTTAGGATCCTTGGGTGGCTCCGTAGTTTGAAACCAATTCTGGTTATCGCTTCTCGGCCTTTTGGCTAAGATCAAGTGTAGTATCTGTTCTTATCAGTTTAATATCTGATACGTCCCCTATCTGGGGACCATATATTAAATGGATTTTTAGAACAGGGAGATGGAAAAAGAGCTTGCTCTGTCCACTCCACGCATTGACCTGGTATTGCAGTATCTCCAGGACCGGTGCACCCCTTCTTTAATGCAGTTTCTAAAATCAGAAAGAATTGAATTCAATGTTTTTGTTCATTTTGCTTGTTTGTCGGATTTTGGGATGGACTCTTTGGCTCTGCTTTTCTTCTCCTCATTGGATTTTTCATCTTCAAAGTTGCAGAAGCCAGATTACAAGCTCATTTTGGTTCAACTTCAGCAACTGTGCATTGCATTGCCATGTAATGTGATGCAATGCTATCTTTCTAGCTCTCCCTTTCTACTTCCTTTTGGATAAACAGACATATTAGGCAAGCATTTTGGAGCTTTCACCTAAATAACTACAGGTGGTGAGATAAGCTGCACAATATAATTGACCTTTCAGTATATTGTTGCACACACACCATCTATTTAGCAAATGCCCTTGTTATCAACAGCAGCCTTTTAAACTCACCCGAGCTAACAGGTATGTGCGCTGGTTACACTGCTGCGCTTAAAATTTCTTTTTTGGTTTGCTACAATGCCTTTTCTGAAACGTTGTCTCCTTCTGCTGGAACACTGACTTCTTTCATTTAATGCCTGCAGACTATAAAAGAGAACCCAACCAAAAAGTTTGGTTGATTAGTCTGTGGCATTCTGTTAAACTGTTGCTTATGGCGGTCTCTGTGAGCTTCTCAGCGACATTCAGCCAGCCAGGTATCCTGCCTGCAGTAGATGGAATGTGGCAATGGAACGCTGGCTGCGCGTGTCATAATAGGCTCTGAGCCTTTATATAACTGTGCACAGCAGCAGCCACCTTCAGTCTGCTGCTGGACAGCCAGCAGCAGCAGCAGCAGGAGAGGTATGTAATCAGGAGCCCTCCTGCTAAGGGTAGACAGCTGCTCGTTCCACCCCACCCCCCGCCTTAATTGGTTCTCCTCCCTTCCAACGGTGTTGAGGCGGGTGGGAACAGCAGGGGGTGAAGGTGCTGTGTTTAAAGAGGTGGAGTTATGCAGATCTAAAACGCGTGGATTGCAGCAGCAGCAAGCCGAAAAGTGCAGGCATGTAAGGGATCTAGAGGTTGACAACATGTCTTCTTAACGGGAGTCCAGGAGCTCATCTCCACAAATGGACTTTTTAGGATCCTTGGGTGGCTCCGTAGTTTGAAACCAATTCTGGTTATCGCTTCTCGGCCTTTTGGCTAAGATCAAGTGTAGTATCTGTTCTTATCAGTTTAATATCTGATACGTCCCCTATCTGGGGACCATATATTAAATGGATTTTTAGAACAGGGAGATGAAAAAGAGCTTGCTCTGTCCACTCCACGCATTGACCTGGTATTGCAGTATCTCCAGACCGGTGCACCCCTTCTTTAATGCAGTTTCTAAAATCAGAAAGAATTGAATTCAATGTTTTTTGTTCATTTTGCTTGTTTGTCGGATTTTGGGATGGACTCTTTGGCTCTGCTTTTCTTCTCCTCATTGGATTTTTCATCTTCAAAGTTGCAGAAGCCAGATTACAAGCTCATTTTGGTTCAACTTCAGCAACTGTGCATTGCATTGCCATGTAATGTGATGCAATGCTATCTTTCTAGCTCTCCCTTTCTACTTCCTTTTGGATAAACAGACATATTAGGCAAGCATTTTGGAGCTTTCACCTAAATAACTACAGGTGGTGAGATAAGCTGCACAATATAATTGACCTTTCAGTATATTGTTGCACACACACCATCTATTTAGCAAATGCCCTTGTTATCAACAGCAGCCTTTTAAACTCACCCGAGCTAACAGGTATGTGCGCTGGTTACACTGCTGCGCTTAAAATTTCTTTTTTGGTTTGCTACAATGCCTTTTCTGAAACGTTGTCTCCTTCTGCTGGAACACTGACTTCTTTCATTTAATGCCTGCAGACTATAAAAGAGAACCCAACCCAAAAAGTTTGGTTGATTAGTCTGTGGCATTCTGTTAAACTGTTGCTTATGGCGGTCTCTGTGAGCTTCTCAGCGACATTCAGCCAGCCAGGTATCCTGCCTGCAGTAGATGGAATGTGGCAATGGAACGCTGGCTGCGCGTGTCATAATAGGCTCTGAGCCTTTATATAACTGTGCACAGCAGCAGCCACCTTCAGTCTGCTGCTGGACAGCCAGCAGCAGCAGCAGCAGGAGAGGTATGTAATCAGGAGCCCTCCTGCTAAGGGTAGACAGCTGCTCGTTCCACCCCACCCCCCGCCTTAATTGGTTCTCCTCCCTTCCACGGTGTTGAGGCGGGTGGGAACAGCAGGGGGTGAAGGTGCTGTGTTTAAAGAGGTGGAGTTATGCAGATCTAAAACGCGTGGATTGCAGCAGCAGCAAGCCGAAAAGTGCAGGCATGTAAGGGATCTAGAGGTTGACAACATGTCTTCTTAACGGGAGTCCAGGAGCTCATCTCCACAAATGGACTTTTTAGGATCCTTGGGTGGCTCCGTAGTTTGAAACCAATTCTGGTTATCGCTTCTCGGCCTTTTGGCTAAGATCAAGTGTAGTATCTGTTCTTATCAGTTTAATATCTGATACGTCCCCTATCTGGGGACCATATATTAAATGGATTTTTAGAACAGGGAGATGGAAAAAGAGCTTGCTCTGTCCACTCCACGCATTGACCTGGTATTGCAGTATCTCCAGGACCGGTGCACCCCTTCTTTAATGCAGTTTCTAAAATCAGAAAGAATTGAATTCAATGTTTTTTGTTCATTTTGCTTGTTTGTCGGATTTTGGGATGGACTCTTTGGCTCTGCTTTTCTTCTCCTCATTGGATTTTTCATCTTCAAAGTTGCAGAAGCCAGATTACAAGCTCATTTTGGTTCAACTTCAGCAACTGTGCATTGCATTGCCATGTAATGTGATGCAATGCTATCTTTCTAGCTCTCCCTTTCTACTTCCTTTTGGATAAACAGACATATTAGGCAAGCATTTTGGAGCTTTCACCTAAATAACTACAGGTGGTGAGATAAGCTGCACAATATAATTGACCTTTCAGTATATTGTTGCACACACACCATCTATTTAGCAAATGCCCTTGTTATCAACAGCAGCCTTTTAAACTCACCCGAGCTAACAGGTATGTGCGCTGGTTACACTGCTGCGCTTAAAATTTCTTTTTTGGTTTGCTACAATGCCTTTTCTGAAACGTTGTCTCCTTCTGCTGGAACACTGACTTCTTTCATTTAATGCCTGCAGACTATAAAAGAGAACCCAACCCAAAAAGTTTGGTTGATTAGTCTGTGGCATTCTGTTAAACTGTTGCTTATGGCGGTCTCTGTGAGCTTCTCAGCGACATTCAGCCAGCCAGGTATCCTGCCTGCAGTAGATGGAATGTGGCAATGGAACGCTGGCTGCGCGTGTCATAATAGGCTCTGAGCCTTTATATAACTGTGCACAGCAGCAGCCACCTTCAGTCTGCTGCTGGACAGCCAGCAGCAGCAGCAGCAGGAGAGGTATGTAATCAGGAGCCCTCCTGCTAAGGGTAGACAGCTGCTCGTTCCACCCCACCCCCCGCCTTAATTGGTTCTCCTCCCTTCCAACGGTGTTGAGGGGGTGGGAACAGCAGGGGGTGAAGGTGCTGTGTTTAAAGAGGTGGAGTTATGCAGATCTAAAACGCGTGGATTGCAGCAGCAGCAAGCCGAAAAGTGCAGGCATGTAAGGGATCTAGAGGTTGACAACATGTCTTCTTAACGGGAGTCCAGGAGCTCATCTCCACAAATGGACTTTTTAGGATCCTTGGGTGGCTCCGTAGTTTGAAACCAATTCTGGTTATCGCTTCTCGGCCTTTTGGCTAAGATCAAGTGTAGTATCTGTTCTTATCAGTTTAATATCTGATACGTCCCCTATCTGGGGACCATATATTAAATGGATTTTTAGAACAGGGAGATGGAAAAAGAGCTTGCTCTGTCCACTCCACGCATTGACCTGGTATTGCAGTATCTCCAGGACCGGTGCACCCCTTCTTTAATGCAGTTTCTAAAATCAGAAAGAATTGAATTCAATGTTTTTTGTTCATTTTGCTTGTTTGTCGGATTTTGGGATGGACTCTTTGGCTCTGCTTTTCTTCTCCTCATTGGATTTTTCATCTTCAAAGTTGCAGAAGCCAGATTACAAGCTCATTTTGGTTCAACTTCAGCAACTGTGCATTGCATTGCCATGTAATGTGATGCAATGCTATCTTTCTAGCTCTCCCTTTCTACTTCCTTTTGGATAAACAGACATATTAGGCAAGCATTTTGGAGCTTTCACCTAAATAACTACAGGTGGTGAGATAAGCTGCACAATATAATTGACCTTTCAGTATATTGTTGCACACACACCATCTATTTAGCAAATGCCCTTGTTATCAACAGCAGCCTTTTAAACTCACCCGAGCTAACAGGTATGTGCGCTGGTTACACTGCTGCGCTTAAAATTTCTTTTTTGGTTTGCTACAATGCCTTTTCTGAAACGTTGTCTCCTTCTGCTGGAACACTGACTTCTTTCATTTAATGCCTGCAGACTATAAAAGAGAACCCAACCCAAAAGTTTGGTTGATTAGTCTGTGGCATTCTGTTAAACTGTTGCTTATGGCGGTCTCTGTGAGCTTCTCAGCGACATTCAGCCAGCCAGGTATCCTGCCTGCAGTAGATGGAATGTGGCAATGGATCGCTGGCTGCGCGTGTCATAATAGGCTCTGAGCCTTTATATAACTGTGCACAGCAGCAGCCACCTTCAGTCTGCTGCTGGACAGCCAGCAGCAGCAGCAGCAGGAGAGGTATGTAATCAGGAGCCCTCCTGCTAAGGGTAGACAGCTGCTCGTTCCACCCCACCCCCCGCCTTAATTGGTTCTCCTCCCTTCCAACGGTGTTGAGGCGGGTGGGAACAGCAGGGGGTGAAGGTGCTGTGTTTAAAGAGGTGGAGTTATGCAGATCTAAAACGCGTGGATTGCAGCAGCAGCAAGCCGAAAAGTGCAGGCATGTAAGGGATCTAGAGGTTGACAACATGTCTTCTTAACGGGAGTCCAGGAGCTCATCTCCACAAATGGACTTTTTAGGATCCTTGGGTGGCTCCGTAGTTTGAAACCAATTCTGGTTATCGCTTCTCGGCCTTTTGGCTAAGATCAAGTGTAGTATCTGTTCTTATCAGTTTAATATCTGATACGTCCCCTATCTGGGGACCATATATTAAATGGATTTTTAGAACAGGGAGATGGAAAAAGAGCTTGCTCTGTCCACTCCACGCATTGACCTGGTATTGCAGTATCTCCAGGACCGGTGCACCCCTTCTTTAATGCAGTTTCTAAAATCAGAAAGAATTGAATTCAATGTTTTTTGTTCATTTTGCTTGTTTGTCGGATTTTGGGATGGACTCTTTGGCTCTGCTTTTCTTCTCCTCATTGGATTTTTCATCTTCAAAGTTGCAGAAGCCAGATTACAAGCTCATTTTGGTTCAACTTCAGCAACTGTGCATTGCATTGCCATGTAATGTGATGCAATGCTATCTTTCTAGCTCTCCCTTTCTACTTCCTTTTGGATAAACAGACATATTAGGCAAGCATTTTGGAGCTTTCACCTAAATAACTACAGGTGGTGAGATAAGCTGCACAATATAATTGACCTTTCAGTATATTGTTGCACACACACCATCTATTTAGCAAATGCCCTTGTTATCAACAGCAGCCTTTTAAACTCACCCGAGCTAACAGGTATGTGCGCTGGTTACACTGCTGCGCTTAAAATTTCTTTTTTGGTTTGCTACAATGCCTTTTCTGAAACGTTGTCTCCTTCTGCTGGAACACTGACTTCTTTCATTTAATGCCTGCAGACTATAAAAGAGAACCCAACCCAAAAAGTTTGGTTGATTAGTCTGTGGCATTCTGTTAAACTGTTGCTTATGGCGGTCTCTGTGAGCTTCTCAGCGACATTCAGCCAGCCAGGTATCCTGCCTGCAGTAGATGGAATGTGGCAATGGAACGCTGGCTGCGCGTGTCATAATAGGCTCTGAGCCTTTATATAACTGTGCACAGCAGCAGCCACCTTCAGTCTGCTGCTGGACAGCCAGCAGCAGCAGCAGCAGGAGAGGTATGTAATCAGGAGCCCTCCTGCTAAGGGTAGACAGCTGCTCGTTCCACCCCACCCCCCGCCTTAATTGGTTCTCCTCCCTTCCAACGGTGTTGAGGCGGGTGGGAACAGCAGGGGGTGAAGGTGCTGTGTTTAAAGAGGTGGAGTTATGCAGATCTAAAACGCGTGGATTGCAGCAGCAGCAAGCCGAAAAGTGCAGGCATGTAAGGGATCTAGAGGTTGACAACATGTCTTCTTAACGGGAGTCCAGGAGCTCATCTCCACAAATGGACTTTTTAGGATCCTTGGGTGGCTCCGTAGTTTGAAACCAATTCTGGTTATCGCTTCTCGGCCTTTTGGCTAAGATCAAGTGTAGTATCTGTTCTTATCAGTTTAATATCTGATACGTCCCCTATCTGGGGACCATATATTAAATGGATTTTTAGAACAGGGAGATGGAAAAAGAGCTTGCTCTGTCCACTCCACGCATTGACCTGGTATTGCAGTATCTCCAGGACCGGTGCACCCCTTCTTTAATGCAGTTTCTAAAATCAGAAAGAATTGAATTCAATGTTTTTTGTTCATTTTGCTTGTTTGTCGGATTTGGGATGGACTCTTTGGCTCTGCTTTTCTTCTCCTCATTGGATTTTTCATGTTCAAAGTTGCAGAAGCCAGATTACAAGCTCATTTTGGTTCAACTTCAGCAACTGTGCATTGCATTGCCATGTAATGTGATGCAATGCTATCTTTCTAGCTCTCCCTTTCTACTTCCTTTTGGATAAACAGACATATTAGGCAAGCATTTTGGAGCTTTCACCTAAATAACTACAGGTGGTGAGATAAGCTGCACAATATAATTGACCTTTCAGTATATTGTTGCACACACACCATCTATTTAGCAAATGCCCTTGTTATCAACAGCAGCCTTTTAAACTCACCCGAGCTAACAGGTATGTGCGCTGGTTACACTGCTGCGCTTAAAATTTCTTTTTTGGTTTGCTACAATGCCTTTTCTGAAACGTTGTCTCCTTCTGCTGGAACACTGACTTCTTTCATTTAATGCCTGCAGACTATAAAAGAGAACCCAACCCAAAAAGTTTGGTTGATTAGTCTGTGGCATTCTGTTAAACTGTTGCTTATGGCGGTCTCTGTGAGCTTCTCAGCGACATTCAGCCAGCCAGGTATCCTGCCTGCAGTAGATGGAATGTGGCAATGGAACGCTGGCTGCGCGTGTCATAATAGGCTCTGAGCCTTTATATAACTGTGCACAGCAGCAGCCACCTTCAGTCTGCTGCTGGACAGCCAGCAGCAGCAGCAGCAGGAGAGGTATGTAATCAGGAGCCCTCCTGCTAAGGGTAGACAGCTGCTCGTTCCACCCCACCCCCCGCCTTAATTGGTTCTCCTCCCTTCCAACGGTGTTGAGGCGGGTGGGAACAGCAGGGGGTGAAGGTGCTGTGTTTAAAGAGGTGGAGTTATGCAGATCTAAAACGCGTGGATTGCAGCAGCAGCAAGCCGAAAAGTGCAGGCATGTAAGGGATCTAGAGGTTGACAACATGTCTTCTTAACGGGAGTCCAGGAGCTCATCTCCACAAATGGACTTTTTAGGATCCTTGGGTGGCTCCGTAGTTTGAAACCAATTCTGGTTATCGCTTCTCGGCCTTTTGGCTAAGATCAAGTGTAGTATCTGTTCTTATCAGTTTAATATCTGATACGTCCCCTATCTGGGGACCATATATTAAATGGATTTTTAGAACAGGGAGATGGAAAAAGAGCTTGCTCTGTCCACTCCACGCATTGACCTGGTATTGCAGTATCTCCAGGACCGGTGCACCCCTTCTTTAATGCAGTTTCTAAAATCAGAAAGAATTGAATTCAATGTTTTTTGTTCATTTTGCTTGTTTGTCGGATTTTGGGATGGACTCTTTGGCTCTGCTTTTCTTCTCCTCATTGGATTTTTCATGTTCAAAGTTGCAGAAGCCAGATTACAAGCTCATTTTGGTTCAACTTCAGCAACTGTGCATTGCATTGCCATGTAATGTGATGCAATGCTATCTTTCTAGCTCTCCCTTTCTACTTCCTTTTGGATAAACAGACATATTAGGCAAGCATTTTGGAGCTTTCACCTAAATAACTACAGGTGGTGAGATAAGCTGCACAATATAATTGACCTTTCAGTATATTGTTGCACACACACCATCTATTTAGCAAATGCCCTTGTTATCAACAGCAGCCTTTTAAACTCACCCGAGCTAACAGGTATGTGCGCTGGTTACACTGCTGCGCTTAAAATTTCTTTTTTGGTTTGCTACAATGCCTTTTCTGAAACGTTGTCTCCTTCTGCTGGAACACTGACTTCTTTCATTTAATGCCTGCAGACTATAAAAGAGAACCCAACCCAAAAAGTTTGGTTGATTAGTCTGTGGCATTCTGTTAAACTGTTGCTTATGGCGGTCTCTGTGAGCTTCTCAGCGACATTCAGCCAGCCAGGTATCCTGCCTGCAGTAGATGGAATGTGGCAATGGAACGCTGGCTGCGCGTGTCATAATAGGCTCTGAGCCTTTATATAACTGTGCACAGCAGCAGCCACCTTCAGTCTGCTGCTGGACAGCCAGCAGCAGCAGCAGCAGGAGAGGTATGTAATCAGGAGCCCTCCTGCTAAGGGTAGACAGCTGCTCGTTCCACCCCACCCCCCGCCTTAATTGGTTCTCCTCCCTTCCAACGGTGTTGAGGCGGGTGGGAACAGCAGGGGGTGAAGGTGCTGTGTTTAAAGAGGTGGAGTTATGCAGATCTAAAACGCGTGGATTGCAGCAGCAGCAAGCCGAAAAGTGCAGGCATGTAAGGGATCTAGAGGTTGACAACATGTCTTCTTAACGGGAGTCCAGGAGCTCATCTCCACAAATGGACTTTTTAGGATCCTTGGGTGGCTCCGTAGTTTGAAACCAATTCTGGTTATCGCTTCTCGGCCTTTTGGCTAAGATCAAGTGTAGTATCTGTTCTTATCAGTTTAATATCTGATACGTCCCCTATCTGGGGACCATATATTAAATGGATTTTTAGAACAGGGAGATGGAAAAAGAGCTTGCTCTGTCCACTCCACGCATTGACCTGGTATTGCAGTATCTCCAGGACCGGTGCACCCCTTCTTTAATGCAGTTTCTAAAATCAGAAAGAATTGAATTCAATGTTTTTTGTTCATTTTGCTTGTTTGTCGGATTTTGGGATGGACTCTTTGGCTCTGCTTTTCTTCTCCTCATTGGATTTTTCATGTTCAAAGTTGCAGAAGCCAGATTACAAGCTCATTTTGGTTCAACTTCAGCAACTGTGCATTGCATTGCCATGTAATGTGATGCAATGCTATCTTTCTAGCTCTCCCTTTCTACTTCCTTTTGGATAAACAGACATATTAGGCAAGCATTTTGGAGCTTTCACCTAAATAACTACAGGTGGTGAGATAAGCTGCACAATATAATTGACCTTTCAGTATATTGTTGCACACACACCATCTATTTAGCAAATGCCCTTGTTATCAACAGCAGCCTTTTAAACTCACCCGAGCTAACAGGTATGTGCGCTGGTTACACTGCTGCGCTTAAAATTTCTTTTTTGGTTTGCTACAATGCCTTTTCTGAAACGTTGTCTCCTTCTGCTGGAACACTGACTTCTTTCATTTAATGCCTGCAGACTATAAAAGAGAACCCAACCCAAAAAGTTTGGTTGATTAGTCTGTGGCATTCTGTTAAACTGTTGCTTATGGCGGTCTCTGTGAGCTTCTCAGCGACATTCAGCCAGCCAGGTATCCTGCCTGCAGTAGATGGAATGTGGCAATGGAACGCTGGCTGCGCGTGTCATAATAGGCTCTGAGCCTTTATATAACTGTGCACAGCAGCAGCCACCTTCAGTCTGCTGCTGGACAGCCAGCAGCAGCAGCAGCAGGAGAGGTATGTAATCAGGAGCCCTCCTGCTAAGGGTAGACAGCTGCTCGTTCCACCCCACCCCCCGCCTTAATTGGTTCTCCTCCCTTCCAACGGTGTTGAGGCGGGTGGGAACAGCAGGGGGTGAAGGTGCTGTGTTTAAAGAGGTGGAGTTATGCAGATCTAAAACGCGTGGATTGCAGCAGCAGCAAGCCGAAAAGTGCAGGCATGTAAGGGATCTAGAGGTTGACAACATGTCTTCTTAACGGGAGTCCAGGAGCTCATCTCCACAAATGGACTTTTTAGGATCCTTGGGTGGCTCCGTAGTTTGAAACCAATTCTGGTTATCGCTTCTCGGCCTTTTGGCTAAGATCAAGTGTAGTATCTGTTCTTATCAGTTTAATATCTGATACGTCCCCTATCTGGGGACCATATATTAAATGGATTTTTAGAACAGGGAGATGGAAAAAGAGCTTGCTCTGTCCACTCCACGCATTGACCTGGTATTGCAGTATCTCCAGGACCGGTGCACCCCTTCTTTAATGCAGTTTCTAAAATCAGAAAGAATTGAATTCAATGTTTTTTGTTCATTTTGCTTGTTTGTCGGATTTTGGGATGGACTCTTTGGCTCTGCTTTTCTTCTCCTCATTGGATTTTTCATGTTCAAAGTTGCAGAAGCCAGATTACAAGCTCATTTTGGTTCAACTTCAGCAACTGTGCATTGCATTGCCATGTAATGTGATGCAATGCTATCTTTCTAGCTCTCCCTTTCTACTTCCTTTTGGATAAACAGACATATTAGGCAAGCATTTTGGAGCTTTCACCTAAATAACTACAGGTGGTGAGATAAGCTGCACAATATAATTGACCTTTCAGTATATTGTTGCACACACACCATCTATTTAGCAAATGCCCTTGTTATCAACAGCAGCCTTTTAAACTCACCCGAGCTAACAGGTATGTGCGCTGGTTACACTGCTGCGCTTAAAATTTCTTTTTTGGTTTGCTACAATGCCTTTTCTGAAACGTTGTCTCCTTCTGCTGGAACACTGACTTCTTTCATTTAATGCCTGCAGACTATAAAAGAGAACCCAACCCAAAAAGTTTGGTTGATTAGTCTGTGGCATTCTGTTAAACTGTTGCTTATGGCGGTCTCTGTGAGCTTCTCAGCGACATTCAGCCAGCCAGGTATCCTGCCTGCAGTAGATGGAATGTGGCAATGGAACGCTGGCTGCGCGTGTCATAATAGGCTCTGAGCCTTTATATAACTGTGCACAGCAGCAGCCACCTTCAGTCTGCTGCTGGACAGCCAGCAGCAGCAGCAGCAGGAGAGGTATGTAATCAGGAGCCCTCCTGCTAAGGGTAGACAGCTGCTCGTTCCACCCCACCCCCCGCCTTAATTGGTTCTCCTCCCTTCCAACGGTGTTGAGGCGGGTGGGAACAGCAGGGGGTGAAGGTGCTGTGTTTAAAGAGGTGGAGTTATGCAGATCTAAAACGCGTGGATTGCAGCAGCAGCAAGCCGAAAAGTGCAGGCATGTAAGGGATCTAGAGGTTGACAACATGTCTTCTTAACGGGAGTCCAGGAGCTCATCTCCACAAATGGACTTTTTAGGATCCTTGGGTGGCTCCGTAGTTTGAAACCAATTCTGGTTATCGCTTCTCGGCCTTTTGGCTAAGATCAAGTGTAGTATCTGTTCTTATCAGTTTAATATCTGATACGTCCCCTATCTGGGGACCATATATTAAATGGATTTTTAGAACAGGGAGATGGAAAAAGAGCTTGCTCTGTCCACTCCACGCATTGACCTGGTATTGCAGTATCTCCAGGACCGGTGCACCCCTTCTTTAATGCAGTTTCTAAAATCAGAAAGAATTGAATTCAATGTTTTTTGTTCATTTTGCTTGTTTGTCGGATTTTGGGATGGACTCTTTGGCTCTGCTTTTCTTCTCCTCATTGGATTTTTCATGTTCAAAGTTGCAGAAGCCAGATTACAAGCTCATTTTGGTTCAACTTCAGCAACTGTGCATTGCATTGCCATGTAATGTGATGCAATGCTATCTTTCTAGCTCTCCCTTTCTACTTCCTTTTGGATAAACAGACATATTAGGCAAGCATTTTGGAGCTTTCACCTAAATAACTACAGGTGGTGAGATAAGCTGCACAATATAATTGACCTTTCAGTATATTGTTGCACACACACCATCTATTTAGCAAATGCCCTTGTTATCAACAGCAGCCTTTTAAACTCACCCGAGCTAACAGGTATGTGCGCTGGTTACACTGCTGCGCTTAAAATTTCTTTTTTGGTTTGCTACAATGCCTTTTCTGAAACGTTGTCTCCTTCTGCTGGAACACTGACTTCTTTCATTTAATGCCTGCAGACTATAAAAGAGAACCCAACCCAAAAAGTTTGGTTGATTAGTCTGTGGCATTCTGTTAAACTGTTGCTTATGGCGGTCTCTGTGAGCTTCTCAGCGACATTCAGCCAGCCAGGTATCCTGCCTGCAGTAGATGGAATGTGGCAATGGAACGCTGGCTGCGCGTGTCATAATAGGCTCTGAGCCTTTATATAACTGTGCACAGCAGCAGCCACCTTCAGTCTGCTGCTGGACAGCCAGCAGCAGCAGCAGCAGGAGAGGTATGTAATCAGGAGCCCTCCTGCTAAGGGTAGACAGCTGCTCGTTCCACCCCACCCCCCGCCTTAATTGGTTCTCCTCCCTTCCAACGGTGTTGAGGCGGGTGGGAACAGCAGGGGGTGAAGGTGCTGTGTTTAAAGAGGTGGAGTTATGCAGATCTAAAACGCGTGGATTGCAGCAGCAGCAAGCCGAAAAGTGCAGGCATGTAAGGGATCTAGAGGTTGACAACATGTCTTCTTAACGGGAGTCCAGGAGCTCATCTCCACAAATGGACTTTTTAGGATCCTTGGGTGGCTCCGTAGTTTGAAACCAATTCTGGTTATCGCTTCTCGGCCTTTTGGCTAAGATCAAGTGTAGTATCTGTTCTTATCAGTTTAATATCTGATACGTCCCCTATCTGGGGACCATATATTAAATGGATTTTTAGAACAGGGAGATGGAAAAAGAGCTTGCTCTGTCCACTCCACGCATTGACCTGGTATTGCAGTATCTCCAGGACCGGTGCACCCCTTCTTTAATGCAGTTTCTAAAATCAGAAAGAATTGAATTCAATGTTTTTTGTTCATTTTGCTTGTTTGTCGGATTTTGGGATGGACTCTTTGGCTCTGCTTTTCTTCTCCTCATTGGATTTTTCATGTTCAAAGTTGCAGAAGCCAGATTACAAGCTCATTTTGGTTCAACTTCAGCAACTGTGCATTGCATTGCCATGTAATGTGATGCAATGCTATCTTTCTAGCTCTCCCTTTCTACTTCCTTTTGGATAAACAGACATATTAGGCAAGCATTTTGGAGCTTTCACCTAAATAACTACAGGTGGTGAGATAAGCTGCACAATATAATTGACCTTTCAGTATATTGTTGCACACACACCATCTATTTAGCAAATGCCCTTGTTATCAACAGCAGCCTTTTAAACTCACCCGAGCTAACAGGTATGTGCGCTGGTTACACTGCTGCGCTTAAAATTTCTT
Organism: Phyllobates terribilis; assembly: GCF_046119375.1. Classification (NCBI taxonomy): domain Eukaryota; kingdom Metazoa; phylum Chordata; class Amphibia; order Anura; family Dendrobatidae; genus Phyllobates; species Phyllobates terribilis. Next base: position 31,695 of record NW_027367301.1, on the reverse strand, counting down.
TTTTGGTTTGCTACAATGCCTTTTCTGAAACGTTGTCTCCTTCTGCTGGAACACTGACTTCTTTCATTTAATGCCTGCAGACTATAAAAGAGAACCCAACCCAAAAAGTTTGGTTGATTAGTCTGTGGCATTCTGTTAAACTGTTGCTTATGGCGGTCTCTGTGAGCTTCTCAGCGACATTCAGCCAGCCAGGTATCCTGCCTGCAGTAGATGGAATGTGGCAATGGAACGCTGGCTGCGCGTGTCATAATAGGCTCTGAGCCTTTATATAACTGTGCACAGCAGCAGCCACCTTCAGTCTGCTGCTGGACAGCCAGCAGCAGCAGCAGCAGGAGAGGTATGTAATCAGGAGCCCTCCTGCTAAGGGTAGACAGCTGCTCGTTCCACCCCACCCCCCGCCTTAATTGGTTCTCCTCCCTTCCAACGGTGTTGAGGCGGGTGGGAACAGCAGGGGGTGAAGGTGCTGTGTTTAAAGAGGTGGAGTTATGCAGATCTAAAACGCGTGGATTGCAGCAGCAGCAAGCCGAAAAGTGCAGGCATGTAAGGGATCTAGAGGTTGACAACATGTCTTCTTAACGGGAGTCCAGGAGCTCATCTCCACAAATGGACTTTTTAGGATCCTTGGGTGGCTCCGTAGTTTGAAACCAATTCTGGTTATCGCTTCTCGGCCTTTTGGCTAAGATCAAGTGTAGTATCTGTTCTTATCAGTTTAATATCTGATACGTCCCCTATCTGGGGACCATATATTAAATGGATTTTTAGAACAGGGAGATGGAAAAAGAGCTTGCTCTGTCCACTCCACGCATTGACCTGGTATTGCAGTATCTCCAGGACCGGTGCACCCCTTCTTTAATGCAGTTTCTAAAATCAGAAAGAATTGAATTCAATGTTTTTTGTTCATTTTGCTTGTTTGTCGGATTTTGGGATGGACTCTTTGGCTCTGCTTTTCTTCTCCTCATTGGATTTTTCATGTTCAAAGTTGCAGAAGCCAGATTACAAGCTCATTTTGGTTCAACTTCAGCAACTGTGCATTGCATTGCCATGTAATGTGATGCAATGCTATCTTTCTAGCTCTCCCTTTCTACTTCCTTTTGGATAAACAGACATATTAGGCAAGCATTTTGGAGCTTTCACCTAAATAACTACAGGTGGTGAGATAAGCTGCACAATATAATTGACCTTTCAGTATATTGTTGCACACACACCATCTATTTAGCAAATGCCCTTGTTATCAACAGCAGCCTTTTAAACTCACCCGAGCTAACAGGTATGTGCGCTGGTTACACTGCTGCGCTTAAAATTTCTTTTTTGGTTTGCTACAATGCCTTTTCTGAAACGTTGTCTCCTTCTGCTGGAACACTGACTTCTTTCATTTAATGCCTGCAGACTATAAAAGAGAACCCAACCCAAAAAGTTTGGTTGATTAGTCTGTGGCATTCTGTTAAACTGTTGCTTATGGCGGTCTCTGTGAGCTTCTCAGCGACATTCAGCCAGCCAGGTATCCTGCCTGCAGTAGATGGAATGTGGCAATGGAACGCTGGCTGCGCGTGTCATAATAGGCTCTGAGCCTTTATATAACTGTGCACAGCAGCAGCCACCTTCAGTCTGCTGCTGGACAGCCAGCAGCAGCAGCAGCAGGAGAGGTATGTAATCAGGAGCCCTCCTGCTAAGGGTAGACAGCTGCTCGTTCCACCCCACCCCCCGCCTTAATTGGTTCTCCTCCCTTCCAACGGTGTTGAGGCGGGTGGGAACAGCAGGGGGTGAAGGTGCTGTGTTTAAAGAGGTGGAGTTATGCAGATCTAAAACGCGTGGATTGCAGCAGCAGCAAGCCGAAAAGTGCAGGCATGTAAGGGATCTAGAGGTTGACAACATGTCTTCTTAACGGGAGTCCAGGAGCTCATCTCCACAAATGGACTTTTTAGGATCCTTGGGTGGCTCCGTAGTTTGAAACCAATTCTGGTTATCGCTTCTCGGCCTTTTGGCAAAGATCTGGTTGGGGGAACTCGGCTGGGTCTTTGTTGGTGGGCTTTCCGGGGGTCCTCCTTGTGGGGACCCTGGGTAAACGAGTTGGCGTTTTCCGTGGCGCAAAGATTCGATAAAGATGTCGGGTCAAGGAGCCAAGGATACAATCAGATTTCAGGTTTTGCCTGGTTTCAAGACAGAAATAAGGACGAAGAATATCGTGGAGGAGGTTATCTTCGGGATTCTGAATCTTAAAGTGGAAGATGTGGATTGCCTACAGGATTTTCCAAGCCAAGGTATATATGACCTCACCTTGTTTAATGAACTGGACTGTATGAATGCGGTTAAGAAGATTGAAGATAGTGATAACCCTATTTTGGATAAGATAAAGGTTGAGACTTTGTTTAAACAAGTTAAAAAGAAATTGATTGTTCACATGTATAATCCTAGAGTGAATGACGCTTTAATTTCTGCTTATTTGAGTCGCTTTTGTGAACATATTGAAGGGGGAGAGAAGATGAAAAACTTTTGGGGAATGCCCAACGGGAAGAGACGTTATTTTGTGATTTTCAAGAAGGAAGAAGGTAGCCTGTGTGGATACAAGTGCCCCCCAGCGTCCTTTTCCATCGGTGGAGAAAGAGGTTTTTGCTTTTTTGAAGGACAGATGGAGTTTTGTCGTCACTGTGGTCAATATGGGCACACATGGCATAAATGTGACAGGGGTGTGGTTTGCAGGAACTGTGGAATCCCTGGTCATAAGCCAGGCTCATGTCCACATGTTAGGGTTTGTGACTTGTGTGGTCTGTCGGGACATTTTGCTAGGAATTGTCCTGTTAAGGATGGGAAGAGTCTGTTTTCTTATGCACATGTGGTACAAAATGGTGGTGGGAGGGGGAGGGAGTTGAATGTGGAGGAGTCTGAGGTGAAACTGCGCCAGAGGAAAACAGGTGTTGGGAGTTCATCAGCTGAGTCAGGTGAAGTAGGAATTACCCAGCAACTTGTACAAACTGGGGGAGTGGATGCCGCAGCAGTGGGGCTCCCTTCCGACAGTGGGGAGAGTGAGTCAGACCACATGGATACTACTCTGGAAGATGAGTTTGAAGACTCCCTGCAGGAGACTCCGGGTGGGGCCGTAATTGGGGGAATTAGTCATTCGGCAGAAGTGGATTCTGGGATGGAGGTTTTGTTGGGTGACATGAGTAATGTGGTGGGTGAGCTGGAGGGCAGTGTTTTGAGTCCGATTAGTGCACCTGGGTTTGAGCCTGGTGAGTCGGATGATGATCTGACTCCCGGGCAGAGACAGAGTTCCTCTTTAGAGTTGAGTTTGGAGGAGGGGCCTGAGGTCGCTGTCTCCAAGAGACCTAGGTTTGAACACCCTAACCCTTTTTGTGTTTTATCTACAGAGAATATCCTTTCTTCAGGGAGCAGGGGGGACACAGGGTCCCCTGGCTCGCCTGTCAATATGTATTTAGAAGCTCAGGTTGTCGAAAAATTTCAGGATACAAGTCGTTTTGTTAAGAAAACATGATTCTGATGGATAAGAGATGGAGATTTGTTATCTCTTTTTTCATTATGAGCTTGATGGTAGCATCATTGAATGTTAGAAGTATAGGGGCAGAAAATAGAAGGGCAGACATTTTTGATTTTTTAAGTAGAACAAATGCTGATATAATATGTTTACAAGAGTGTGCTTTAAAAGGATCCCCTAGGGAGGATGAATGGAAACACGGTAAGTCCTTTTGGTCCCCAAGTTCAAGTACTAGGAATGAGGGGGTGGGTTTTTTGCTTAGAAATAGTAATATTGATGTTCAGGATTTCAGGATTATTGTACCGGGTCGTTTTATTATTCTGGAGGTTGATTTTTTGGGGGAGAGGGGAAGGATTTTTAATATATATGCTCCAGCTGAGAAACAGGCACGGGTATCCTTTTTTGAAACTTTGAAATTTTTTATGCCAGGTCGGGTTTTTACAGTGATTGCGGGGGATTTTAATTGTATAAGATCTGTGTCAGATAGGGAGAGTTCCTCGGAGGTCCGGCTGGATATTTCCTCTAAGTTTTTAAATGATGCAATACAGGATCTTAGGTATCAGGATGCAGGTACTTTGGTTAAGGTTGATGGAAAACATACATATATAGCAGAGAGTGGGGTGTGTAAATCTAGAATAGATTTTATTTTGGCATCTGAAGGGTTGAAGATTACTAAGTGTAGTCATATGGCAAATACCTTTTCTGATCACAAGATGGTGAGGGCGGAGTTTAGTATAATGGATTCGTTTTCTTTTGGCAGAGGTCTGTGGAAGCTTAACACTGACTTATTACAAGAAGAAGAGGTGGGTGAGGGTTTTAAGAGTCTTTTTAATCATTGTCTTGTCAAGCAGAAAGATTTTAGTAATATTTTGTCATGGTGGGATTGGGCTAAAGGGAAATTTGCTACTTATTTCAAGAGAGTGGGATACGAAAGAGCTAGAAAGAAGAAAGAAGAGGAGGCGGCTTTGGTGAGGAGGCTTGACACTTTAAATAAATTCAGAAACTTGGGTATTGGGGTAGAGGAGGAGTTGAAAAGGGTTAAGGAAGGGATAAAGAAAGGGATGATGGAAAGGGGGAAGAAAATTGTGTTTCAGTCCAAGGTGAGGCACTTAGAAGAAAATGAGCAGTGTTCAAGATATTTTTTCAAGAAGAGTTTTAATAATAAAGGGGTTTTTACTTCAATTTTGTCATCTGAAGGGGAGTTGCATGGGGAAGATATGGTAAAGGGAATAACTGGATTTTATGAGGCTTTGTTTAGTAAAGATAATGCTGCTACTGATGAAGAAATCAAGGAATATTGTAAAGTGCTTGAAAATAATGTCCCGGTTTCTGAGCATGAATTTCTGGAGTCAGAGGTGAAAGAAGAAGAAGTTAGGCAAGTGATGGAAAGTATGGCCAAAGGGAAAACCCCAGGGAAGGATGGGTTCCCGGTGGAATTTTATTCTGCATATTGGGCGGTAGTAGGGGAGCAATTTTGTAAAGTTATGCAGTATGTTTTTGTGTCTGGTTTGTCTGCTTCAATGAAAGAGGGGGTGGTTATTTTAATTCATAAGAAAGGGGATAAGCGGGACATTAAAAATTGGCGTCCTATTACTTTGTTAAACTGTGACTATAAGATTTTTAGTAAGATTGTTGCAAATAGATTAAGTCAAGTTGTACAGTATATGGTCGGGTCACATCAGAGTTGTGCTGTACCAGGTAGAAGAATATCTGACAATTTAATTTTATTAAGGGATATGATCTTTTATGCTAATAATAATAATTTTAGTCTTTTGTTAGAATCTATTGACCTGGAAAAAGCATTTGATAAAGTGTCGCATAGGTTTCTTTTTTCTGTTTTAGCTAAACTTGGTTTGCCAGTTAAGCTTCTAAAGGTAATAGAGAGTTTATATGCAGAAGTGAGTAGTCAGGTGATAGTTAATGGTAATGTGGGGCGGTCCTTTAAGATTAGGTCCGGGGTTAGACAGGGATGCCCAATGTCTCCAGTTTTGTTTGTGTGTATAATGGAACCCTTGTTGTTAAATATTCAGAAAGATAAATGTATTGACGGTTGTTTTATTCCGGGCAGTGGGGGAGGTAAAGTAAAATCGCTGGGGTATATGGATGATGTAGTTTTAGTCTGTAGTTCCCAGGCTGATTTAAATAGGGCCAATTTGCATTTGAAAATTTTTTGTGCCTTAGCTGGAATGAGGGTAAATTGGGGGAAGTGTCAGTTATGCAACTTTGGAAGGGAAAGTATGGTCACAGTAGAGGGTGTGGATCATAAAAATGAATTTAATGTATTGGGGGTAACTTTTGAAAGAGATTTGAGGGGGAAGCAAAGTTTTAAAGTGGTTGAAGAGAAGATTGAGAAGAAATTGTCTTTTTGGAAAATGCGTGGCCTTTCCCTGAAAGGTAAAGTTCTGGTTATTAAGGCCGTCATTTTGCCACTACTATTGTACACAAGTGTTATTTTTCCGCCTGGGAAGTTATGGTTGAAAAGAATGACAAGGAGACTTTTTGTGTTTTTTTGGTCTTCCAAAATGGAGAAGATTAGAAGATCAATAGTCATGAGTAGACAAGAAATGGGGGGGTTTGATTTCCCAAATTTGGATTTTTTCTTGAATTTGCATTCTCTTTTGTTGGTGTTTAAGACTCTTTCTAAGGGGGGGAGAACAGCGGAGATGATGGAGTTTTTAGCAGGTTGGATGGTGGCCAAATGGGGCTGGTGTAAGATAGGTCTGAATAGGCCTAAGTCTCAAATAATTCCATTTTATTATGTGACGATAAGGAAATTTTATGAAGCTCAGGGGTTGGGATCCTTAGGGACTCCTGATAAGGAGAAGATTTTAAAGAGTTTTAGAGGGAAGGAAACTCAATGTCAGGTTCCGTTCTTGAATATGACACAGTCTGCTTTAATCTGGAAACTGTTTAAAACGGTTGGGGTTTCTGGTAGGCAACTTGACGTGATTTGGTTAACATTGCATGAAGTTCTACCAACTAGAGCACTTCTGAGAAGAAGAGGAATAAATGTCAGTGAGATTTGTCCTAGGGAAGGATGTGGTGGGATAGAGGATCAAGTACACCTTTTTTGGGACTGTGGGTTCATACAGGAGGTTTTGGCTATTCTAAATGACATGATGTGTTTTTTGATGGGTTTTAATTTTTTCAATTATGAATTAATTATAATTGGACAAGATTTTTTAAGACAAAAGAATAGTCGTTTAACCTGGATATTTTTCGCTGTTCTAAAGGAAACAATCTGGGATGTAAGGAACTTACTTGTTTTTAGGAAATGCAATGTATCAGCTAATCAAACAGTTAAATTATTGCTGTCTAGACTTTTTATAGTTTACTTGTTTGATAAGAAAAGTTTGGGCGAGGGAAAAGCCGAAGAATTGTGGGGTTTTTCAAGATGGAATACATATTGTAAGTGTTAATTGGTTTATATTTCTTTTTAAAAGAGGTTTTTTTTTTCCATATGATGATAGTTAACCCACAGGTTTAATGAGTCACGTAAAGTGAAATGAATAGCCGGTTAACTGGGTAACTAGACTGATGGAAAAAAAAAAAAAAAAAAAAAAAAAAAAAAAAAAAAAAAATCTGTTCTTATCAGTTTAATATCTGATACGTCCCCTATCTGGGGACCATATATTAAATGGATTTTTAGAACAGGGAGATGGAAAAAGAGCTTGCTCTGTCCACTCCACGCATTGACCTGGTATTGCAGTATCTCCAGGACCGGTGCACCCCTTCTTTAATGCAGTTTCTAAAATCAGAAAGAATTGAATTCAATGTTTTTTGTTCATTTTGCTTGTTTGTCGGATTTTGGGATGGACTCTTTGGCTCTGCTTTTCTTCTCCTCATTGGATTTTTCATGTTCAAAGTTGCAGAAGCCAGATTACAAGCTCATTTTGGTTCAACTTCAGCAACTGTGCATTGCATTGCCATGTAATGTGATGCAATGCTATCTTTCTAGCTCTCCCTTTCTACTTCCTTTTGGATAAACAGACATATTAGGCAAGCATTTTGGAGCTTTCACCTAAATAACTACAGGTGGTGAGATAAGCTGCACAATATAATTGACCTTTCAGTATATTGTTGCACACACACCATCTATTTAGCAAATGCCCTTGTTATCAACAGCAGCCTTTTAAACTCACCCGAGCTAACAGGTATGTGCGCTGGTTACACTGCTGCGCTTAAAATTTCTTTTTTGGTTTGCTACAATGCCTTTTCTGAAACGTTGTCTCCTTCTGCTGGAACACTGACTTCTTTCATTTAATGCCTGCAGACTATAAAAGAGAACCCAACCCAAAAAGTTTGGTTGATTAGTCTGTGGCATTCTGTTAAACTGTTGCTTATGGCGGTCTCTGTGAGCTTCTCAGCGACATTCAGCCAGCCAGGTATCCTGCCTGCAGTAGATGGAATGTGGCAATGGAACGCTGGCTGCGCGTGTCATAATAGGCTCTGAGCCTTTATATAACTGTGCACAGCAGCAGCCACCTTCAGTCTGCTGCTGGACAGCCAGCAGCAGCAGCAGCAGGAGAGGTATGTAATCAGGAGCCCTCCTGCTAAGGGTAGACAGCTGCTCGTTCCACCCCACCCCCCGCCTTAATTGGTTCTCCTCCCTTCCAACGGTGTTGAGGCGGGTGGGAACAGCAGGGGGTGAAGGTGCTGTGTTTAAAGAGGTGGAGTTATGCAGATCTAAAACGCGTGGATTGCAGCAGCAGCAAGCCGAAAAGTGCAGGCATGTAAGGGATCTAGAGGTTGACAACATGTCTTCTTAACGGGAGTCCAGGAGCTCATCTCCACAAATGGACTTTTTAGGATCCTTGGGTGGCTCCGTAGTTTGAAACCAATTCTGGTTATCGCTTCTCGGCCTTTTGGCTAAGATCAAGTGTAGTATCTGTTCTTATCAGTTTAATATCTGATACGTCCCCTATCTGGGGACCATATATTAAATGGATTTTTAGAACAGGGAGATGGAAAAAGAGCTTGCTCTGTCCACTCCACGCATTGACCTGGTATTGCAGTATCTCCAGGACCGGTGCACCCCTTCTTTAATGCAGTTTCTAAAATCAGAAAGAATTGAATTCAATGTTTTTTGTTCATTTTGCTTGTTTGTCGGATTTTGGGATGGACTCTTTGGCTCTGCTTTTCTTCTCCTCATTGGATTTTTCATGTTCAAAGTTGCAGAAGCCAGATTACAAGCTCATTTTGGTTCAACTTCAGCAACTGTGCATTGCATTGCCATGTAATGTGATGCAATGCTATCTTTCTAGCTCTCCCTTTCTACTTCCTTTTGGATAAACAGACATATTAGGCAAGCATTTTGGAGCTTTCACCTAAATAACTACAGGTGGTGAGATAAGCTGCACAATATAATTGACCTTTCAGTATATTGTTGCACACACACCATCTATTTAGCAAATGCCCTTGTTATCAACAGCAGCCTTTTAAACTCACCCGAGCTAACAGGTATGTGCGCTGGTTACACTGCTGCGCTTAAAATTTCTTTTTTGGTTTGCTACAATGCCTTTTCTGAAACGTTGTCTCCTTCTGCTGGAACACTGACTTCTTTCATTTAATGCCTGCAGACTATAAAAGAGAACCCAACCCAAAAAGTTTGGTTGATTAGTCTGTGGCATTCTGTTAAACTGTTGCTTATGGCGGTCTCTGTGAGCTTCTCAGCGACATTCAGCCAGCCAGGTATCCTGCCTGCAGTAGATGGAATGTGGCAATGGAACGCTGGCTGCGCGTGTCATAATAGGCTCTGAGCCTTTATATAACTGTGCACAGCAGCAGCCACCTTCAGTCTGCTGCTGGACAGCCAGCAGCAGCAGCAGCAGGAGAGGTATGTAATCAGGAGCCCTCCTGCTAAGGGTAGACAGCTGCTCGTTCCACCCCACCCCCCGCCTTAATTGGTTCTCCTCCCTTCCAACGGTGTTGAGGCGGGTGGGAACAGCAGGGGGTGAAGGTGCTGTGTTTAAAGAGGTGGAGTTATGCAGATCTAAAACGCGTGGATTGCAGCAGCAGCAAGCCGAAAAGTGCAGGCATGTAAGGGATCTAGAGGTTGACAACATGTCTTCTTAACGGGAGTCCAGGAGCTCATCTCCACAAATGGACTTTTTAGGATCCTTGGGTGGCTCCGTAGTTTGAAACCAATTCTGGTTATCGCTTCTCGGCCTTTTGGCTAAGATCAAGTGTAGTATCTGTTCTTATCAGTTTAATATCTGATACGTCCCCTATCTGGGGACCATATATTAAATGGATTTTTAGAACAGGGAGATGGAAAAAGAGCTTGCTCTGTCCACTCCACGCATTGACCTGGTATTGCAGTATCTCCAGGACCGGTGCACCCCTTCTTTAATGCAGTTTCTAAAATCAGAAAGAATTGAATTCAATGTTTTTTGTTCATTTTGCTTGTTTGTCGGATTTTGGGATGGACTCTTTGGCTCTGCTTTTCTTCTCCTCATTGGATTTTTCATGTTCAAAGTTGCAGAAGCCAGATTACAAGCTCATTTTGGTTCAACTTCAGCAACTGTGCATTGCATTGCCATGTAATGTGATGCAATGCTATCTTTCTAGCTCTCCCTTTCTACTTCCTTTTGGATAAACAGACATATTAGGCAAGCATTTTGGAGCTTTCACCTAAATAACTACAGGTGGTGAGATAAGCTGCACAATATAATTGACCTTTCAGTATATTGTTGCACACACACCATCTATTTAGCAAATGCCCTTGTTATCAACAGCAGCCTTTTAAACTCACCCGAGCTAACAGGTATGTGCGCTGGTTACACTGCTGCGCTTAAAATTTCTTTTTTGGTTTGCTACAATGCCTTTTCTGAAACGTTGTCTCCTTCTGCTGGAACACTGACTTCTTTCATTTAATGCCTGCAGACTATAAAAGAGAACCCAACCCAAAAAGTTTGGTTGATTAGTCTGTGGCATTCTGTTAAACTGTTGCTTATGGCGGTCTCTGTGAGCTTCTCAGCGACATTCAGCCAGCCAGGTATCCTGCCTGCAGTAGATGGAATGTGGCAATGGAACGCTGGCTGCGCGTGTCATAATAGGCTCTGAGCCTTTATATAACTGTGCACAGCAGCAGCCACCTTCAGTCTGCTGCTGGACAGCCAGCAGCAGCAGCAGCAGGAGAGGTATGTAATCAGGAGCCCTCCTGCTAAGGGTAGACAGCTGCTCGTTCCACCCCACCCCCCGCCTTAATTGGTTCTCCTCCCTTCCAACGGTGTTGAGGCGGGTGGGAACAGCAGGGGGTGAAGGTGCTGTGTTTAAAGAGGTGGAGTTATGCAGATCTAAAACGCGTGGATTGCAGCAGCAGCAAGCCGAAAAGTGCAGGCATGTAAGGGATCTAGAGGTTGACAACATGTCTTCTTAACGGGAGTCCAGGAGCTCATCTCCACAAATGGACTTTTTAGGATCCTTGGGTGGCTCCGTAGTTTGAAACCAATTCTGGTTATCGCTTCTCGGCCTTTTGGCTAAGATCAAGTGTAGTATCTGTTCTTATCAGTTTAATATCTGATACGTCCCCTATCTGGGGACCATATATTAAATGGATTTTTAGAACAGGGAGATGGAAAAAGAGCTTGCTCTGTCCACTCCACGCATTGACCTGGTATTGCAGTATCTCCAGGACCGGTGCACCCCTTCTTTAATGCAGTTTCTAAAATCAGAAAGAATTGAATTCAATGTTTTTTGTTCATTTTGCTTGTTTGTCGGATTTTGGGATGGACTCTTTGGCTCTGCTTTTCTTCTCCTCATTGGATTTTTCATGTTCAAAGTTGCAGAAGCCAGATTACAAGCTCATTTTGGTTCAACTTCAGCAACTGTGCATTGCATTGCCATGTAATGTGATGCAATGCTATCTTTCTAGCTCTCCCTTTCTACTTCCTTTTGGATAAACAGACATATTAGGCAAGCATTTTGGAGCTTTCACCTAAATAACTACAGGTGGTGAGATAAGCTGCACAATATAATTGACCTTTCAGTATATTGTTGCACACACACCATCTATTTAGCAAATGCCCTTGTTATCAACAGCAGCCTTTTAAACTCACCCGAGCTAACAGGTATGTGCGCTGGTTACACTGCTGCGCTTAAAATTTCTTTTTTGGTTTGCTACAATGCCTTTTCTGAAACGTTGTCTCCTTCTGCTGGAACACTGACTTCTTTCATTTAATGCCTGCAGACTATAAAAGAGAACCCAACCCAAAAAGTTTGGTTGATTAGTCTGTGGCATTCTGTTAAACTGTTGCTTATGGCGGTCTCTGTGAGCTTCTCAGCGACATTCAGCCAGCCAGGTATCCTGCCTGCAGTAGATGGAATGTGGCAATGGAACGCTGGCTGCGCGTGTCATAATAGGCTCTGAGCCTTTATATAACTGTGCACAGCAGCAGCCACCTTCAGTCTGCTGCTGGACAGCCAGCAGCAGCAGCAGCAGGAGAGGTATGTAATCAGGAGCCCTCCTGCTAAGGGTAGACAGCTGCTCGTTCCACCCCACCCCCCGCCTTAATTGGTTCTCCTCCCTTCCAACGGTGTTGAGGCGGGTGGGAACAGCAGGGGGTGAAGGTGCTGTGTTTAAAGAGGTGGAGTTATGCAGATCTAAAACGCGTGGATTGCAGCAGCAGCAAGCCGAAAAGTGCAGGCATGTAAGGGATCTAGAGGTTGACAACATGTCTTCTTAACGGGAGTCCAGGAGCTCATCTCCACAAATGGACTTTTTAGGATCCTTGGGTGGCTCCGTAGTTTGAAACCAATTCTGGTTATCGCTTCTCGGCCTTTTGGCTAAGATCAAGTGTAGTATCTGTTCTTATCAGTTTAATATCTGATACGTCCCCTATCTGGGGACCATATATTAAATGGATTTTTAGAACAGGGAGATGGAAAAAGAGCTTGCTCTGTCCACTCCACGCATTGACCTGGTATTGCAGTATCTCCAGGACCGGTGCACCCCTTCTTTAATGCAGTTTCTAAAATCAGAAAGAATTGAATTCAATGTTTTTTGTTCATTTTGCTTGTTTGTCGGATTTTGGGATGGACTCTTTGGCTCTGCTTTTCTTCTCCTCATTGGATTTTTCATGTTCAAAGTTGCAGAAGCCAGATTACAAGCTCATTTTGGTTCAACTTCAGCAACTGTGCATTGCATTGCCATGTAATGTGATGCAATGCTATCTTTCTAGCTCTCCCTTTCTACTTCCTTTTGGATAAACAGACATATTAGGCAAGCATTTTGGAGCTTTCACCTAAATAACTACAGGTGGTGAGATAAGCTGCACAATATAATTGACCTTTCAGTATATTGTTGCACACACACCATCTATTTAGCAAATGCCCTTGTTATCAACAGCAGCCTTTTAAACTCACCCGAGCTAACAGGTATGTGCGCTGGTTACACTGCTGCGCTTAAAATTTCTTTTTTGGTTTGCTACAATGCCTTTTCTGAAACGTTGTCTCCTTCTGCTGGAACACTGACTTCTTTCATTTAATGCCTGCAGACTATAAAAGAGAACCCAACCCAAAAAGTTTGGTTGATTAGTCTGTGGCATTCTGTTAAACTGTTGCTTATGGCGGTCTCTGTGAGCTTCTCAGCGACATTCAGCCAGCCAGGTATCCTGCCTGCAGTAGATGGAATGTGGCAATGGAACGCTGGCTGCGCGTGTCATAATAGGCTCTGAGCCTTTATATAACTGTGCACAGCAGCAGCCACCTTCAGTCTGCTGCTGGACAGCCAGCAGCAGCAGCAGCAGGAGAGGTATGTAATCAGGAGCCCTCCTGCTAAGGGTAGACAGCTGCTCGTTCCACCCCACCCCCCGCCTTAATTGGTTCTCCTCCCTTCCAACGGTGTTGAGGCGGGTGGGAACAGCAGGGGGTGAAGGTGCTGTGTTTAAAGAGGTGGAGTTATGCAGATCTAAAACGCGTGGATTGCAGCAGCAGCAAGCCGAAAAGTGCAGGCATGTAAGGGATCTAGAGGTTGACAACATGTCTTCTTAACGGGAGTCCAGGAGCTCATCTCCACAAATGGACTTTTTAGGATCCTTGGGTGGCTCCGTAGTTTGAAACCAATTCTGGTTATCGCTTCTCGGCCTTTTGGCTAAGATCAAGTGTAGTATCTGTTCTTATCAGTTTAATATCTGATACGTCCCCTATCTGGGGACCATATATTAAATGGATTTTTAGAACAGGGAGATGGAAAAAGAGCTTGCTCTGTCCACTCCACGCATTGACCTGGTATTGCAGTATCTCCAGGACCGGTGCACCCCTTCTTTAATGCAGTTTCTAAAATCAGAAAGAATTGAATTCAATGTTTTTTGTTCATTTTGCTTGTTTGTCGGATTTTGGGATGGACTCTTTGGCTCTGCTTTTCTTCTCCTCATTGGATTTTTCATCTTCAAAGTTGCAGAAGCCAGATTACAAGCTCATTTTGGTTCAACTTCAGCAACTGTGCATTGCATTGCCATGTAATGTGATGCAATGCTATCTTTCTAGCTCTCCCTTTCTACTTCCTTTTGGATAAACAGACATATTAGGCAAGCATTTTGGAGCTTTCACCTAAATAACTACAGGTGGTGAGATAAGCTGCACAATATAATTGACCTTTCAGTATATTGTTGCACACACACCATCTATTTAGCAAATGCCCTTGTTATCAACAGCAGCCTTTTAAACTCACCCGAGCTAACAGGTATGTGCGCTGGTTACACTGCTGCGCTTAAAATTTCTTTTTTGGTTTGCTACAATGCCTTTTCTGAAACGTTGTCTCCTTCTGCTGGAACACTGACTTCTTTCATTTAATGCCTGCAGACTATAAAAGAGAACCCAACCCAAAAAGTTTGGTTGATTAGTCTGTGGCATTCTGTTAAACTGTTGCTTATGGCGGTCTCTGTGAGCTTCTCAGCGACATTCAGCCAGCCAGGTATCCTGCCTGCAGTAGATGGAATGTGGCAATGGAACGCTGGCTGCGCGTGTCATAATAGGCTCTGAGCCTTTATATAACTGTGCACAGCAGCAGCCACCTTCAGTCTGCTGCTGGACAGCCAGCAGCAGCAGCAGCAGGAGAGGTATGTAATCAGGAGCCCTCCTGCTAAGGGTAGACAGCTGCTCGTTCCACCCCACCCCCCGCCTTAATTGGTTCTCCTCCCTTCCAACGGTGTTGAGGCGGGTGGGAACAGCAGGGGGTGAAGGTGCTGTGTTTAAAGAGGTGGAGTTATGCAGATCTAAAACGCGTGGATTGCAGCAGCAGCAAGCCGAAAAGTGCAGGCATGTAAGGGATCTAGAGGTTGACAACATGTCTTCTTAACGGGAGTCCAGGAGCTCATCTCCACAAATGGACTTTTTAGGATCCTTGGGTGGCTCCGTAGTTTGAAACCAATTCTGGTTATCGCTTCTCGGCCTTTTGGCTAAGATCAAGTGTAGTATCTGTTCTTATCAGTTTAATATCTGATACGTCCCCTATCTGGGGACCATATATTAAATGGATTTTTAGAACAGGGAGATGGAAAAAGAGCTTGCTCTGTCCACTCCACGCATTGACCTGGTATTGCAGTATCTCCAGGACCGGTGCACCCCTTCTTTAATGCAGTTTCTAAAATCAGAAAGAATTGAATTCAATGTTTTTTGTTCATTTTGCTTGTTTGTCGGATTTTGGGATGGACTCTTTGGCTCTGCTTTTCTTCTCCTCATTGGATTTTTCATGTTCAAAGTTGCAGAAGCCAGATTACAAGCTCATTTTGGTTCAACTTCAGCAACTGTGCATTGCATTGCCATGTAATGTGATGCAATGCTATCTTTCTAGCTCTCCCTTTCTACTTCCTTTTGGATAAACAGACATATTAGGCAAGCATTTTGGAGCTTTCACCTAAATAACTACAGGTGGTGAGATAAGCTGCACAATATAATTGACCTTTCAGTATATTGTTGCACACACACCATCTATTTAGCAAATGCCCTTGTTATCAACAGCAGCCTTTTAAACTCACCCGAGCTAACAGGTATGTGCGCTGGTTACACTGCTGCGCTTAAAATTTCTTTTTTGGTTTGCTACAATGCCTTTTCTGAAACGTTGTCTCCTTCTGCTGGAACACTGACTTCTTTCATTTAATGCCTGCAGACTATAAAAGAGAACCCAACCCAAAAAGTTTGGTTGATTAGTCTGTGGCATTCTGTTAAACTGTTGCTTATGGCGGTCTCTGTGAGCTTCTCAGCGACATTCAGCCAGCCAGGTATCCTGCCTGCAGTAGATGGAATGTGGCAATGGAACGCTGGCTGCGCGTGTCATAATAGGCTCTGAGCCTTTATATAACTGTGCACAGCAGCAGCCACCTTCAGTCTGCTGCTGGACAGCCAGCAGCAGCAGCAGCAGGAGAGGTATGTAATCAGGAGCCCTCCTGCTAAGGGTAGACAGCTGCTCGTTCCACCCCACCCCCCGCCTTAATTGGTTCTCCTCCCTTCCAACGGTGTTGAGGCGGGTGGGAACAGCAGGGGGTGAAGGTGCTGTGTTTAAAGAGGTGGAGTTATGCAGATCTAAAACGCGTGGATTGCAGCAGCAGCAAGCCGAAAAGTGCAGGCATGTAAGGGATCTAGAGGTTGACAACATGTCTTCTTAACGGGAGTCCAGGAGCTCATCTCCACAAATGGACTTTTTAGGATCCTTGGGTGGCTCCGTAGTTTGAAACCAATTCTGGTTATCGCTTCTCGGCCTTTTGGCTAAGATCAAGTGTAGTATCTGTTCTTATCAGTTTAATATCTGATACGTCCCCTATCTGGGGACCATATATTAAATGGATTTTTAGAACAGGGAGATGGAAAAAGAGCTTGCTCTGTCCACTCCACGCATTGACCTGGTATTGCAGTATCTCCAGGACCGGTGCACCCCTTCTTTAATGCAGTTTCTAAAATCAGAAAGAATTGAATTCAATGTTTTTTGTTCATTTTGCTTGTTTGTCGGATTTTGGGATGGACTCTTTGGCTCTGCTTTTCTTCTCCTCATTGGATTTTTCATGTTCAAAGTTGCAGAAGCCAGATTACAAGCTCATTTTGGTTCAACTTCAGCAACTGTGCATTGCATTGCCATGTAATGTGATGCAATGCTATCTTTCTAGCTCTCCCTTTCTACTTCCTTTTGGATAAACAGACATATTAGGCAAGCATTTTGGAGCTTTCACCTAAATAACTACAGGTGGTGAGATAAGCTGCACAATATAATTGACCTTTCAGTATATTGTTGCACACACACCATCTATTTAGCAAATGCCCTTGTTATCAACAGCAGCCTTTTAAACTCACCCGAGCTAACAGGTATGTGCGCTGGTTACACTGCTGCGCTTAAAATTTCTTTTTTGGTTTGCTACAATGCCTTTTCTGAAACGTTGTCTCCTTCTGCTGGAACACTGACTTCTTTCATTTAATGCCTGCAGACTATAAAAGAGAACCCAACCCAAAAAGTTTGGTTGATTAGTCTGTGGCATTCTGTTAAACTGTTGCTTATGGCGGTCTCTGTGAGCTTCTCAGCGACATTCAGCCAGCCAGGTATCCTGCCTGCAGTAGATGGAATGTGGCAATGGAACGCTGGCTGCGCGTGTCATAATAGGCTCTGAGCCTTTATATAACTGTGCACAGCAGCAGCCACCTTCAGTCTGCTGCTGGACAGCCAGCAGCAGCAGCAGCAGGAGAGGTATGTAATCAGGAGCCCTCCTGCTAAGGGTAGACAGCTGCTCGTTCCACCCCACCCCCCGCCTTAATTGGTTCTCCTCCCTTCCAACGGTGTTGAGGCGGGTGGGAACAGCAGGGGGTGAAGGTGCTGTGTTTAAAGAGGTGGAGTTATGCAGATCTAAAACGCGTGGATTGCAGCAGCAGCAAGCCGAAAAGTGCAGGCATGTAAGGGATCTAGAGGTTGACAACATGTCTTCTTAACGGGAGTCCAGGAGCTCATCTCCACAAATGGACTTTTTAGGATCCTTGGGTGGCTCCGTAGTTTGAAACCAATTCTGGTTATCGCTTCTCGGCCTTTTGGCTAAGATCAAGTGTAGTATCTGTTCTTATCAGTTTAATATCTGATACGTCCCCTATCTGGGGACCATATATTAAATGGATTTTTAGAACAGGGAGATGGAAAAAGAGCTTGCTCTGTCCACTCCACGCATTGACCTGGTATTGCAGTATCTCCAGGACCGGTGCACCCCTTCTTTAATGCAGTTTCTAAAATCAGAAAGAATTGAATTCAATGTTTTTTGTTCATTTTGCTTGTTTGTCGGATTTTGGGATGGACTCTTTGGCTCTGCTTTTCTTCTCCTCATTGGATTTTTCATGTTCAAAGTTGCAGAAGCCAGATTACAAGCTCATTTTGGTTCAACTTCAGCAACTGTGCATTGCATTGCCATGTAATGTGATGCAATGCTATCTTTCTAGCTCTCCCTTTCTACTTCCTTTTGGATAAACAGACATATTAGGCAAGCATTTTGGAGCTTTCACCTAAATAACTACAGGTGGTGAGATAAGCTGCACAATATAATTGACCTTTCAGTATATTGTTGCACACACACCATCTATTTAGCAAATGCCCTTGTTATCAACAGCAGCCTTTTAAACTCACCCGAGCTAACAGGTATGTGCGCTGGTTACACTGCTGCGCTTAAAATTTCTTTTTTGGTTTGCTACAATGCCTTTTCTGAAACGTTGTCTCCTTCTGCTGGAACACTGACTTCTTTCATTTAATGCCTGCAGACTATAAAAGAGAACCCAACCCAAAAAGTTTGGTTGATTAGTCTGTGGCATTCTGTTAAACTGTTGCTTATGGCGGTCTCTGTGAGCTTCTCAGCGACATTCAGCCAGCCAGGTATCCTGCCTGCAGTAGATGGAATGTGGCAATGGAACGCTGGCTGCGCGTGTCATAATAGGCTCTGAGCCTTTATATAACTGTGCACAGCAGCAGCCACCTTCAGTCTGCTGCTGGACAGCCAGCAGCAGCAGCAGCAGGAGAGGTATGTAATCAGGAGCCCTCCTGCTAAGGGTAGACAGCTGCTCGTTCCACCCCACCCCCCGCCTTAATTGGTTCTCCTCCCTTCCAACGGTGTTGAGGCGGGTGGGAACAGCAGGGGGTGAAGGTGCTGTGTTTAAAGAGGTGGAGTTATGCAGATCTAAAACGCGTGGATTGCAGCAGCAGCAAGCCGAAAAGTGCAGGCATGTAAGGGATCTAGAGGTTGACAACATGTCTTCTTAACGGGAGTCCAGGAGCTCATCTCCACAAATGGACTTTTTAGGATCCTTGGGTGGCTCCGTAGTTTGAAACCAATTCTGGTTATCGCTTCTCGGCCTTTTGGCTAAGATCAAGTGTAGTATCTGTTCTTATCAGTTTAATATCTGATACGTCCCCTATCTGGGGACCATATATTAAATGGATTTTTAGAACAGGGAGATGGAAAAAGAGCTTGCTCTGTCCACTCCACGCATTGACCTGGTATTGCAGTATCTCCAGGACCGGTGCACCCCTTCTTTAATGCAGTTTCTAAAATCAGAAAGAATTGAATTCAATGTTTTTTGTTCATTTTGCTTGTTTGTCGGATTTTGGGATGGACTCTTTGGCTCTGCTTTTCTTCTCCTCATTGGATTTTTCATGTTCAAAGTTGCAGAAGCCAGATTACAAGCTCATTTTGGTTCAACTTCAGCAACTGTGCATTGCATTGCCATGTAATGTGATGCAATGCTATCTTTCTAGCTCTCCCTTTCTACTTCCTTTTGGATAAACAGACATATTAGGCAAGCATTTTGGAGCTTTCACCTAAATAACTACAGGTGGTGAGATAAGCTGCACAATATAATTGACCTTTCAGTATATTGTTGCACACACACCATCTATTTAGCAAATGCCCTTGTTATCAACAGCAGCCTTTTAAACTCACCCGAGCTAACAGGTATGTGCGCTGGTTACACTGCTGCGCTTAAAATTTCTTTTTTGGTTTGCTACAATGCCTTTTCTGAAACGTTGTCTCCTTCTGCTGGAACACTGACTTCTTTCATTTAATGCCTGCAGACTATAAAAGAGAACCCAACCCAAAAAGTTTGGTTGATTAGTCTGTGGCATTCTGTTAAACTGTTGCTTATGGCGGTCTCTGTGAGCTTCTCAGCGACATTCAGCCAGCCAGGTATCCTGCCTGCAGTAGATGGAATGTGGCAATGGAACGCTGGCTGCGCGTGTCATAATAGGCTCTGAGCCTTTATATAACTGTGCACAGCAGCAGCCACCTTCAGTCTGCTGCTGGACAGCCAGCAGCAGCAGCAGCAGGAGAGGTATGTAATCAGGAGCCCTCCTGCTAAGGGTAGACAGCTGCTCGTTCCACCCCACCCCCCGCCTTAATTGGTTCTCCTCCCTTCCAACGGTGTTGAGGCGGGTGGGAACAGCAGGGGGTGAAGGTGCTGTGTTTAAAGAGGTGGAGTTATGCAGATCTAAAACGCGTGGATTGCAGCAGCAGCAAGCCGAAAAGTGCAGGCATGTAAGGGATCTAGAGGTTGACAACATGTCTTCTTAACGGGAGTCCAGGAGCTCATCTCCACAAATGGACTTTTTAGGATCCTTGGGTGGCTCCGTAGTTTGAAACCAATTCTGGTTATCGCTTCTCGGCCTTTTGGCTAAGATCAAGTGTAGTATCTGTTCTTATCAGTTTAATATCTGATACGTCCCCTATCTGGGGACCATATATTAAATGGATTTTTAGAACAGGGAGATGGAAAAAGAGCTTGCTCTGTCCACTCCACGCATTGACCTGGTATTGCAGTATCTCCAGGACCGGTGCACCCCTTCTTTAATGCAGTTTCTAAAATCAGAAAGAATTGAATTCAATGTTTTTTGTTCATTTTGCTTGTTTGTCGGATTTTGGGATGGACTCTTTGGCTCTGCTTTTCTTCTCCTCATTGGATTTTTCATGTTCAAAGTTGCAGAAGCCAGATTACAAGCTCATTTTGGTTCAACTTCAGCAACTGTGCATTGCATTGCCATGTAATGTGATGCAATGCTATCTTTCTAGCTCTCCCTTTCTACTTCCTTTTGGATAAACAGACATATTAGGCAAGCATTTTGGAGCTTTCACCTAAATAACTACAGGTGGTGAGATAAGCTGCACAATATAATTGACCTTTCAGTATATTGTTGCACACACACCATCTATTTAGCAAATGCCCTTGTTATCAACAGCAGCCTTTTAAACTCACCCGAGCTAACAGGTATGTGCGCTGGTTACACTGCTGCGCTTAAAATTTCTTTTTTGGTTTGCTACAATGCCTTTTCTGAAACGTTGTCTCCTTCTGCTGGAACACTGACTTCTTTCATTTAATGCCTGCAGACTATAAAAGAGAACCCAACCCAAAAAGTTTGGTTGATTAGTCTGTGGCATTCTGTTAAACTGTTGCTTATGGCGGTCTCTGTGAGCTTCTCAGCGACATTCAGCCAGCCAGGTATCCTGCCTGCAGTAGATGGAATGTGGCAATGGAACGCTGGCTGCGCGTGTCATAATAGGCTCTGAGCCTTTATATAACTGTGCACAGCAGCAGCCACCTTCAGTCTGCTGCTGGACAGCCAGCAGCAGCAGCAGCAGGAGAGGTATGTAATCAGGAGCCCTCCTGCTAAGGGTAGACAGCTGCTCGTTCCACCCCACCCCCCGCCTTAATTGGTTCTCCTCCCTTCCAACGGTGTTGAGGCGGGTGGGAACAGCAGGGGGTGAAGGTGCTGTGTTTAAAGAGGTGGAGTTATGCAGATCTAAAACGCGTGGATTGCAGCAGCAGCAAGCCGAAAAGTGCAGGCATGTAAGGGATCTAGAGGTTGACAACATGTCTTCTTAACGGGAGTCCAGGAGCTCATCTCCACAAATGGACTTTTTAGGATCCTTGGGTGGCTCCGTAGTTTGAAACCAATTCTGGTTATCGCTTCTCGGCCTTTTGGCTAAGATCAAGTGTAGTATCTGTTCTTATCAGTTTAATATCTGATACGTCCCCTATCTGGGGACCATATATTAAATGGATTTTTAGAACAGGGAGATGGAAAAAGAGCTTGCTCTGTCCACTCCACGCATTGACCTGGTATTGCAGTATCTCCAGGACCGGTGCACCCCTTCTTTAATGCAGTTTCTAAAATCAGAAAGAATTGAATTCAATGTTTTTTGTTCATTTTGCTTGTTTGTCGGATTTTGGGATGGACTCTTTGGCTCTGCTTTTCTTCTCCTCATTGGATTTTTCATGTTCAAAGTTGCAGAAGCCAGATTACAAGCTCATTTTGGTTCAACTTCAGCAACTGTGCATTGCATTGCCATGTAATGTGATGCAATGCTATCTTTCTAGCTCTCCCTTTCTACTTCCTTTTGGATAAACAGACATATTAGGCAAGCATTTTGGAGCTTTCACCTAAATAACTACAGGTGGTGAGATAAGCTGCACAATATAATTGACCTTTCAGTATATTGTTGCACACACACCATCTATTTAGCAAATGCCCTTGTTATCAACAGCAGCCTTTTAAACTCACCCGAGCTAACAGGTATGTGCGCTGGTTACACTGCTGCGCTTAAAATTTCTTTTTTGGTTTGCTACAATGCCTTTTCTGAAACGTTGTCTCCTTCTGCTGGAACACTGACTTCTTTCATTTAATGCCTGCAGACTATAAAAGAGAACCCAACCCAAAAAGTTTGGTTGATTAGTCTGTGGCATTCTGTTAAACTGTTGCTTATGGCGGTCTCTGTGAGCTTCTCAGCGACATTCAGCCAGCCAGGTATCCTGCCTGCAGTAGATGGAATGTGGCAATGGAACGCTGGCTGCGCGTGTCATAATAGGCTCTGAGCCTTTATATAACTGTGCACAGCAGCAGCCACCTTCAGTCTGCTGCTGGACAGCCAGCAGCAGCAGCAGCAGGAGAGGTATGTAATCAGGAGCCCTCCTGCTAAGGGTAGACAGCTGCTCGTTCCACCCCACCCCCCGCCTTAATTGGTTCTCCTCCCTTCCAACGGTGTGAGGCGGGTGGGAACAGCAGGGGGTGAAGGTGCTGTGTTTAAAGAGGTGGAGTTATGCAGATCTAAAACGCGTGGATTGCAGCAGCAGCAAGCCGAAAAGTGCAGGCATGTAAGGGATCTAGAGGTTGACAACATGTCTTCTTAACGGGAGTCCAGGAGCTCATCTCCACAAATGGACTTTTTAGGATCCTTGGGTGGCTCCGTAGTTTGAAACCAATTCTGGTTATCGCTTCTCGGCCTTTTGGCTAAGATCAAGTGTAGTATCTGTTCTTATCAGTTTAATATCTGATACGTCCCCTATCTGGGGACCATATATTAAATGGATTTTTAGAACAGGGAGATGGAAAAAGAGCTTGCTCTGTCCACTCCACGCATTGACCTGGTATTGCAGTATCTCCAGGACCGGTGCACCCCTTCTTTAATGCAGTTTCTAAAATCAGAAAGAATTGAATTCAATGTTTTTTGTTCATTTTGCTTGTTTGTCGGATTTTGGGATGGACTCTTTGGCTCTGCTTTTCTTCTCCTCATTGGATTTTTCATGTTCAAAGTTGCAGAAGCCAGATTACAAGCTCATTTTGGTTCAACTTCAGCAACTGTGCATTGCATTGCCATGTAATGTGATGCAATGCTATCTTTCTAGCTCTCCCTTTCTACTTCCTTTTGGATAAACAGACATATTAGGCAAGCATTTTGGAGCTTTCACCTAAATAACTACAGGTGGTGAGATAAGCTGCACAATATAATTGACCTTTCAGTATATTGTTGCACACACACCATCTATTTAGCAAATGCCCTTGTTATCAACAGCAGCCTTTTAAACTCACCCGAGCTAACAGGTATGTGCGCTGGTTACACTGCTGCGCTTAAAATTTCTTTTTTGGTTTGCTACAATGCCTTTTCTGAAACGTTGTCTCC
Source organism: Phyllobates terribilis (assembly GCF_046119375.1). NCBI lineage: Eukaryota > Metazoa > Chordata > Amphibia > Anura > Dendrobatidae > Phyllobates > Phyllobates terribilis. The sequence continues at coordinate 8,301 of NW_027367301.1, read as the reverse complement.
TTCTGCTGGAACACTGACTTCTTTCATTTAATGCCTGCAGACTATAAAAGAGAACCCAACCCAAAAAGTTTGGTTGATTAGTCTGTGGCATTCTGTTAAACTGTTGCTTATGGCGGTCTCTGTGAGCTTCTCAGCGACATTCAGCCAGCCAGGTATCCTGCCTGCAGTAGATGGAATGTGGCAATGGAACGCTGGCTGCGCGTGTCATAATAGGCTCTGAGCCTTTATATAACTGTGCACAGCAGCAGCCACCTTCAGTCTGCTGCTGGACAGCCAGCAGCAGCAGCAGCAGGAGAGGTATGTAATCAGGAGCCCTCCTGCTAAGGGTAGACAGCTGCTCGTTCCACCCCACCCCCCGCCTTAATTGGTTCTCCTCCCTTCCAACGGTGTTGAGGCGGGTGGGAACAGCAGGGGGTGAAGGTGCTGTGTTTAAAGAGGTGGAGTTATGCAGATCTAAAACGCGTGGATTGCAGCAGCAGCAAGCCGAAAAGTGCAGGCATGTAAGGGATCTAGAGGTTGACAACATGTCTTCTTAACGGGAGTCCAGGAGCTCATCTCCACAAATGGACTTTTTAGGATCCTTGGGTGGCTCCGTAGTTTGAAACCAATTCTGGTTATCGCTTCTCGGCCTTTTGGCTAAGATCAAGTGTAGTATCTGTTCTTATCAGTTTAATATCTGATACGTCCCCTATCTGGGGACCATATATTAAATGGATTTTTAGAACAGGGAGATGGAAAAAGAGCTTGCTCTGTCCACTCCACGCATTGACCTGGTATTGCAGTATCTCCAGGACCGGTGCACCCCTTCTTTAATGCAGTTTCTAAAATCAGAAAGAATTGAATTCAATGTTTTTTGTTCATTTTGCTTGTTTGTCGGATTTTGGGATGGACTCTTTGGCTCTGCTTTTCTTCTCCTCATTGGATTTTTCATGTTCAAAGTTGCAGAAGCCAGATTACAAGCTCATTTTGGTTCAACTTCAGCAACTGTGCATTGCATTGCCATGTAATGTGATGCAATGCTATCTTTCTAGCTCTCCCTTTCTACTTCCTTTTGGATAAACAGACATATTAGGCAAGCATTTTGGAGCTTTCACCTAAATAACTACAGGTGGTGAGATAAGCTGCACAATATAATTGACCTTTCAGTATATTGTTGCACACACACCATCTATTTAGCAAATGCCCTTGTTATCAACAGCAGCCTTTTAAACTCACCCGAGCTAACAGGTATGTGCGCTGGTTACACTGCTGCGCTTAAAATTTCTTTTTTGGTTTGCTACAATGCCTTTTCTGAAACGTTGTCTCCTTCTGCTGGAACACTGACTTCTTTCATTTAATGCCTGCAGACTATAAAAGAGAACCCAACCCAAAAAGTTTGGTTGATTAGTCTGTGGCATTCTGTTAAACTGTTGCTTATGGCGGTCTCTGTGAGCTTCTCAGCGACATTCAGCCAGCCAGGTATCCTGCCTGCAGTAGATGGAATGTGGCAATGGAACGCTGGCTGCGCGTGTCATAATAGGCTCTGAGCCTTTATATAACTGTGCACAGCAGCAGCCACCTTCAGTCTGCTGCTGGACAGCCAGCAGCAGCAGCAGCAGGAGAGGTATGTAATCAGGAGCCCTCCTGCTAAGGGTAGACAGCTGCTCGTTCCACCCCACCCCCCGCCTTAATTGGTTCTCCTCCCTTCCAACGGTGTTGAGGCGGGTGGGAACAGCAGGGGGTGAAGGTGCTGTGTTTAAAGAGGTGGAGTTATGCAGATCTAAAACGCGTGGATTGCAGCAGCAGCAAGCCGAAAAGTGCAGGCATGTAAGGGATCTAGAGGTTGACAACATGTCTTCTTAACGGGAGTCCAGGAGCTCATCTCCACAAATGGACTTTTTAGGATCCTTGGGTGGCTCCGTAGTTTGAAACCAATTCTGGTTATCGCTTCTCGGCCTTTTGGCTAAGATCAAGTGTAGTATCTGTTCTTATCAGTTTAATATCTGATACGTCCCCTATCTGGGGACCATATATTAAATGGATTTTTAGAACAGGGAGATGGAAAAAGAGCTTGCTCTGTCCACTCCACGCATTGACCTGGTATTGCAGTATCTCCAGGACCGGTGCACCCCTTCTTTAATGCAGTTTCTAAAATCAGAAAGAATTGAATTCAATGTTTTTTGTTCATTTTGCTTGTTTGTCGGATTTTGGGATGGACTCTTTGGCTCTGCTTTTCTTCTCCTCATTGGATTTTTCATGTTCAAAGTTGCAGAAGCCAGATTACAAGCTCATTTTGGTTCAACTTCAGCAACTGTGCATTGCATTGCCATGTAATGTGATGCAATGCTATCTTTCTAGCTCTCCCTTTCTACTTCCTTTTGGATAAACAGACATATTAGGCAAGCATTTTGGAGCTTTCACCTAAATAACTACAGGTGGTGAGATAAGCTGCACAATATAATTGACCTTTCAGTATATTGTTGCACACACACCATCTATTTAGCAAATGCCCTTGTTATCAACAGCAGCCTTTTAAACTCACCCGAGCTAACAGGTATGTGCGCTGGTTACACTGCTGCGCTTAAAATTTCTTTTTTGGTTTGCTACAATGCCTTTTCTGAAACGTTGTCTCCTTCTGCTGGAACACTGACTTCTTTCATTTAATGCCTGCAGACTATAAAAGAGAACCCAACCCAAAAAGTTTGGTTGATTAGTCTGTGGCATTCTGTTAAACTGTTGCTTATGGCGGTCTCTGTGAGCTTCTCAGCGACATTCAGCCAGCCAGGTATCCTGCCTGCAGTAGATGGAATGTGGCAATGGAACGCTGGCTGCGCGTGTCATAATAGGCTCTGAGCCTTTATATAACTGTGCACAGCAGCAGCCACCTTCAGTCTGCTGCTGGACAGCCAGCAGCAGCAGCAGCAGGAGAGGTATGTAATCAGGAGCCCTCCTGCTAAGGGTAGACAGCTGCTCGTTCCACCCCACCCCCCGCCTTAATTGGTTCTCCTCCCTTCCAACGGTGTTGAGGCGGGTGGGAACAGCAGGGGGTGAAGGTGCTGTGTTTAAAGAGGTGGAGTTATGCAGATCTAAAACGCGTGGATTGCAGCAGCAGCAAGCCGAAAAGTGCAGGCATGTAAGGGATCTAGAGGTTGACAACATGTCTTCTTAACGGGAGTCCAGGAGCTCATCTCCACAAATGGACTTTTTAGGATCCTTGGGTGGCTCCGTAGTTTGAAACCAATTCTGGTTATCGCTTCTCGGCCTTTTGGCTAAGATCAAGTGTAGTATCTGTTCTTATCAGTTTAATATCTGATACGTCCCCTATCTGGGGACCATATATTAAATGGATTTTTAGAACAGGGAGATGGAAAAAGAGCTTGCTCTGTCCACTCCACGCATTGACCTGGTATTGCAGTATCTCCAGGACCGGTGCACCCCTTCTTTAATGCAGTTTCTAAAATCAGAAAGAATTGAATTCAATGTTTTTTGTTCATTTTGCTTGTTTGTCGGATTTTGGGATGGACTCTTTGGCTCTGCTTTTCTTCTCCTCATTGGATTTTTCATGTTCAAAGTTGCAGAAGCCAGATTACAAGCTCATTTTGGTTCAACTTCAGCAACTGTGCATTGCATTGCCATGTAATGTGATGCAATGCTATCTTTCTAGCTCTCCCTTTCTACTTCCTTTTGGATAAACAGACATATTAGGCAAGCATTTTGGAGCTTTCACCTAAATAACTACAGGTGGTGAGATAAGCTGCACAATATAATTGACCTTTCAGTATATTGTTGCACACACACCATCTATTTAGCAAATGCCCTTGTTATCAACAGCAGCCTTTTAAACTCACCCGAGCTAACAGGTATGTGCGCTGGTTACACTGCTGCGCTTAAAATTTCTTTTTTGGTTTGCTACAATGCCTTTTCTGAAACGTTGTCTCCTTCTGCTGGAACACTGACTTCTTTCATTTAATGCCTGCAGACTATAAAAGAGAACCCAACCCAAAAAGTTTGGTTGATTAGTCTGTGGCATTCTGTTAAACTGTTGCTTATGGCGGTCTCTGTGAGCTTCTCAGCGACATTCAGCCAGCCAGGTATCCTGCCTGCAGTAGATGGAATGTGGCAATGGAACGCTGGCTGCGCGTGTCATAATAGGCTCTGAGCCTTTATATAACTGTGCACAGCAGCAGCCACCTTCAGTCTGCTGCTGGACAGCCAGCAGCAGCAGCAGCAGGAGAGGTATGTAATCAGGAGCCCTCCTGCTAAGGGTAGACAGCTGCTCGTTCCACCCCACCCCCCGCCTTAATTGGTTCTCCTCCCTTCCAACGGTGTTGAGGCGGGTGGGAACAGCAGGGGGTGAAGGTGCTGTGTTTAAAGAGGTGGAGTTATGCAGATCTAAAACGCGTGGATTGCAGCAGCAGCAAGCCGAAAAGTGCAGGCATGTAAGGGATCTAGAGGTTGACAACATGTCTTCTTAACGGGAGTCCAGGAGCTCATCTCCACAAATGGACTTTTTAGGATCCTTGGGTGGCTCCGTAGTTTGAAACCAATTCTGGTTATCGCTTCTCGGCCTTTTGGCTAAGATCAAGTGTAGTATCTGTTCTTATCAGTTTAATATCTGATACGTCCCCTATCTGGGGACCATATATTAAATGGATTTTTAGAACAGGGAGATGGAAAAAGAGCTTGCTCTGTCCACTCCACGCATTGACCTGGTATTGCAGTATCTCCAGGACCGGTGCACCCCTTCTTTAATGCAGTTTCTAAAATCAGAAAGAATTGAATTCAATGTTTTTTGTTCATTTTGCTTGTTTGTCGGATTTTGGGATGGACTCTTTGGCTCTGCTTTTCTTCTCCTCATTGGATTTTTCATGTTCAAAGTTGCAGAAGCCAGATTACAGCTCATTTTGGTTCAACTTCAGCAACTGTGCATTGCATTGCCATGTAATGTGATGCAATGCTATCTTTCTAGCTCTCCCTTTCTACTTCCTTTTGGATAAACAGACATATTAGGCAAGCATTTTGGAGCTTTCACCTAAATAACTACAGGTGGTGAGATAAGCTGCACAATATAATTGACCTTTCAGTATATTGTTGCACACACACCATCTATTTAGCAAATGCCCTTGTTATCAACAGCAGCCTTTTAAACTCACCCGAGCTAACAGGTATGTGCGCTGGTTACACTGCTGCGCTTAAAATTTCTTTTTTGGTTTGCTACAATGCCTTTTCTGAAACGTTGTCTCCTTCTGCTGGAACACTGACTTCTTTCATTTAATGCCTGCAGACTATAAAAGAGAACCCAACCCAAAAAGTTTGGTTGATTAGTCTGTGGCATTCTGTTAAACTGTTGCTTATGGCGGTCTCTGTGAGCTTCTCAGCGACATTCAGCCAGCCAGGTATCCTGCCTGCAGTAGATGGAATGTGGCAATGGAACGCTGGCTGCGCGTGTCATAATAGGCTCTGAGCCTTTATATAACTGTGCACAGCAGCAGCCACCTTCAGTCTGCTGCTGGACAGCCAGCAGCAGCAGCAGCAGGAGAGGTATGTAATCAGGAGCCCTCCTGCTAAGGGTAGACAGCTGCTCGTTCCACCCCACCCCCCGCCTTAATTGGTTCTCCTCCCTTCCAACGGTGTTGAGGCGGGTGGGAACAGCAGGGGGTGAAGGTGCTGTGTTTAAAGAGGTGGAGTTATGGCAGATCTAAAACGCGTGGATTGCAGCAGCAGCAAGCCGAAAAGTGCAGGCATGTAAGGGATCTAGAGGTTGACAACATGTCTTCTTAACGGGAGTCCAGGAGCTCATCTCCACAAATGGACTTTTTAGGATCCTTGGGTGGCTCCGTAGTTTGAAACCAATTCTGGTTATCGCTTCTCGGCCTTTTGGCTAAGATCAAGTGTAGTATCTGTTCTTATCAGTTTAATATCTGATACGTCCCCTATCTGGGGACCATATATTAAATGGATTTTTAGAACAGGGAGATGGAAAAAGAGCTTGCTCTGTCCACTCCACGCATTGACCTGGTATTGCAGTATCTCCAGGACCGGTGCACCCCTTCTTTAATGCAGTTTCTAAAATCAGAAAGAATTGAATTCAATGTTTTTTGTTCATTTTGCTTGTTTGTCGGATTTTGGGATGGACTCTTTGGCTCTGCTTTTCTTCTCCTCATTGGATTTTTCATGTTCAAAGTTGCAGAAGCCAGATTACAAGCTCATTTTGGTTCAACTTCAGCAACTGTGCATTGCATTGCCATGTAATGTGATGCAATGCTATCTTTCTAGCTCTCCCTTTCTACTTCCTTTTGGATAAACAGACATATTAGGCAAGCATTTTGGAGCTTTCACCTAAATAACTACAGGTGGTGAGATAAGCTGCACAATATAATTGACCTTTCAGTATATTGTTGCACACACACCATCTATTTAGCAAATGCCCTTGTTATCAACAGCAGCCTTTTAAACTCACCCGAGCTAACAGGTATGTGCGCTGGTTACACTGCTGCGCTTAAAATTTCTTTTTTGGTTTGCTACAATGCCTTTTCTGAAACGTTGTCTCCTTCTGCTGGAACACTGACTTCTTTCATTTAATGCCTGCAGACTATAAAAGAGAACCCAACCCAAAAAGTTTGGTTGATTAGTCTGTGGCATTCTGTTAAACTGTTGCTTATGGCGGTCTCTGTGAGCTTCTCAGCGACATTCAGCCAGCCAGGTATCCTGCCTGCAGTAGATGGAATGTGGCAATGGAACGCTGGCTGCGCGTGTCATAATAGGCTCTGAGCCTTTATATAACTGTGCACAGCAGCAGCCACCTTCAGTCTGCTGCTGGACAGCCAGCAGCAGCAGCAGCAGGAGAGGTATGTAATCAGGAGCCCTCCTGCTAAGGGTAGACAGCTGCTCGTTCCACCCCACCCCCCGCCTTAATTGGTTCTCCTCCCTTCCAACGGTGTTGAGGCGGGTGGGAACAGCAGGGGGTGAAGGTGCTGTGTTTAAAGAGGTGGAGTTATGCAGATCTAAAACGCGTGGATTGCAGCAGCAGCAAGCCGAAAAGTGCAGGCATGTAAGGGATCTAGAGGTTGACAACAGTCTTCTTAACGGGAGTCCAGGAGCTCATCTCCACAAATGGACTTTTTAGGATCCTTGGGTGGCTCCGTAGTTTGAAACCAATTCTGGTTATCGCTTCTCGGCCTTTTGGCTAAGATCAAGTGTAGTATCTGTTCTTATCAGTTTAATATCTGATACGTCCCCTATCTGGGGACCATATATTAAATGGATTTTTAGAACAGGGAGATGGAAAAAGAGCTTGCTCTGTCCACTCCACGCATTGACCTGGTATTGCAGTATCTCCAGGACCGGTGCACCCCTTCTTTAATGCAGTTTCTAAAATCAGAAAGAATTGAATTCAATGTTTTTTGTTCATTTTGCTTGTTTGTCGGATTTTGGGATGGACTCTTTGGCTCTGCTTTTCTTCTCCTCATTGGATTTTTCATGTTCAAAGTTGCAGAAGCCAGATTACAAGCTCATTTTGGTTCAACTTCAGCAACTGTGCATTGCATTGCCATGTAATGTGATGCAATGCTATCTTTCTAGCTCTCCCTTTCTACTTCCTTTTGGATAAACAGACATATTAGGCAAGCATTTTGGAGCTTTCACCTAAATAACTACAGGTGGTGAGATAAGCTGCACAATATAATTGACCTTTCAGTATATTGTTGCACACACACCATCTATTTAGCAAATGCCCTTGTTATCAACAGCAGCCTTTTAAACTCACCCGAGCTAACAGGTATGTGCGCTGGTTACACTGCTGCGCTTAAAATTTCTTTTTTGGTTTGCTACAATGCCTTTTCTGAAACGTTGTCTCCTTCTGCTGGAACACTGACTTCTTTCATTTAATGCCTGCAGACTATAAAAGAGAACCCAACCCAAAAAGTTTGGTTGATTAGTCTGTGGCATTCTGTTAAACTGTTGCTTATGGCGGTCTCTGTGAGCTTCTCAGCGACATTCAGCCAGCCAGGTATCCTGCCTGCAGTAGATGGAATGTGGCAATGGAACGCTGGCTGCGCGTGTCATAATAGGCTCTGAGCCTTTATATAACTGTGCACAGCAGCAGCCACCTTCAGTCTGCTGCTGGACAGCCAGCAGCAGCAGCAGCAGGAGAGGTATGTAATCAGGAGCCCTCCTGCTAAGGGTAGACAGCTGCTCGTTCCACCCCACCCCCCGCCTTAATTGGTTCTCCTCCCTTCCAACGTGTTGAGGCGGGGTGGGAACAGCAGGGGGTGAAGGTGCTGTGTTTAAAGAGGTGGAGTTATGCAGATCTAAAACGCGTGG